>NW_027513729.1:88997-146887 GCF_048772815.1 Callospermophilus lateralis
AGAAAAAAAAAAATTTGGTGAGTCATTTGGGATTTGTGTACTGATCTTCACCACAAAGTATCATCAAGATTGGGTAAAAAAATATTCGCTGGTAATTCGGAAACTCGTTATTTTTTAGAAACTTTCAACCCCTCTCAATGAAAGTGCTCTTCCACAGTCTCTGCTTAGGGCTACTTGAAGCGGAAACAAATCATAGAGACAAAACAGAGAACTCCTTTATTTTGTCAAGTTGCACAGAGCCACTACAATCCATTTTGGTTTTAGATTTCCAAATTCGTCTATCTATATAGCAGAGAACAGAGTGAAACCTAAACATAAAAACTGCTAATGTAGACGAACGCTTCAGCCTAGAAGAACAAAATTTGGTGAGCCAAGTGGGATTTGTGTACTGATCATTATCACCAAGTATCATCAAGATTGGGTGAAAAAATATTTGCTGGTATTTCAAAAATCTTAATTTCTTGGAAGCTTGGAAACCCCTCTCAAGGATAGTGCTTTTCCACAGCCACTGCTTAGGGCTACTTGAAGAGGAAACAAATCATAGAGACAAAACTGAGAACTCCTTTATTTTGTCAAGTTTCAAAGAGCTACTACAAACCATGTTGGATTTAGAGTTCCAAAATCATCTATCTATATATGAGAGTACAGAGTGAAACCTAAACATAAAAACTGCTACAGTAAACGAACGCTTCAACCTTGAAGAACAAAATTTGGTGAGCCAAGTGGGATTTGTGGACTTTTCATTACCACCACTTATGATCAAGATTGGGTGAAAAAATATTTGCTGGTATTTCGGAAACTCGTAATTTCTTGGAAGCTTGGCAACCCCTATCAATGAAAGTGCTTTTCCACATTCTCTGCGTAGGGCTACTTTATGCGGAAACAAATCATAGAGACAAAACTGAGAACTCCTTTATTTTCTCAAGTTTCAAAGAGCTACTACAAACCATGTTGGATTTAGAGTTCCAAATTCATCTATCTATATAGGAGACAACAGAGTGAAACCTAAATATAAAAACTGCTACTGTAGACGAACGCTTCAACCAAGAAGAACAAAATTTGGTCACCAAGTGGGATTTGTGTACTGATCATTACCAGCACGTATCATCATCCTTTGGTGAAAAAATATTTGCTGGTATTTCGGAAACTCGTTATTTCTTAGAAACTTTTCAACCCCTCAAAATGAAAGTGCTTTTCCACCGTCGGTGCCTTAGGCTAATAGAAGAGGAAACAAACCATAGAGACAAAACTGAGAACTCCTTTTTTTTTTCAAGTTTCAAAGAGCTACTACAAACCATGTTGGATTTAGAGTTCCAAATTCATCTATCTATATAGCAGAGAACAGAGTGAAACCTAAATATAAAAACTGCTACTGTAGACGAACGCTTCAACCTAGAAGAACAAAATTTGGTGAGCCAAGTTGGATTTGTGAACTTGTCCTTACCACCAAGTGTCATCAAGATTGGGTGACAAAATATTTGCTGGTATTTCAGAAACTCGTTATTTCTAAGAAGCTTTCAACCCATCTCAATTAAAGTGGTTTTCCACATCTGTGCCAGGGCTACTTGAAGAGAAAACAAACCATAGAGACAAAACAGAGAACTCCTTTATTTTGTCAAGTTGCAAAGAGCCACTACAAACCATGTTGGATTTAGAGTTCCCAATTCATCTATCTATATAGCAGAGAACAGAGTGCAAACTAAACATAAAAACTGCTACTGTAGACGAACGCTTCAACCTAGAAGAACAAAATTTGGTGACCCAAGTGGAATTTGTGGACTTGTCATTACCTCCACGTACCATCAAGATTGGGTGAAAAAATATTTTCTGGTATTTCGGAAACTCGTAATTTCTTGGAAGCTTGGCAACCGCTCTCAATGAAAGTGCTTTTCCACAGTCTCTGTGTAGGGCTACTTGAAGCGGAAACAAATCATAGAGACAAAACTGAGAACTCCTTTTTTTTTCAAGTTTCAAAGAGCTACTGCAAACCATATTGGATTTAGAGTTCCAAATTCATCTATCTATATAGGAGAGAACAGAGTGAAACCTAAAAATAAAAACTGCTACTGTAAACGAACGCTTCAACCTAGAAGAACAAAATTTGGTGAGCCAAGTGGGATTTGTGGACTTGTCATTACCACCACGTATGATCAAGATTGGGTGAAAAAATATTTGCTGGTATTTCGGAAACTCGTTATTTCTTGGAAGCTTGGCAACCCCACTCAATGAAAGTGCTTTTCCACTATCTGTTCCTATTGGTACTTGAAGAGGAAACAAACCATAGAGACAAAACTGAGAACTCCTTTATTTTGTCAATTCTCAAAGAGCTACTGCCAACCATGTTGGATTTAGAGTTCCAAATTCATCTATCTATATAGGAGAGAACAGAGTGAAACCTAAAAATAAAAACTGCTACTGTAAACAAACGCTTCAAACTAGAAGAACAAAATTTGGTGAGCCAAGTGGAATTTGTGGACTTGTCATTACCTCCACGTACCATCAAGATTGGGTGAAAAAATATTTTCTGGTATTTCGGAAACTCGTAATTTCTTGGAAGCTTGGCAACCGCTCTCAATGAAAGTGCTTTTCCACAGTCTGTGCGTAGGGCTACTTGAAGCGGAAACAAATCATAGAGACAAAAGTGAGAACTCCTTTATTTTGTCAAGTTTCAAAGAGCTACTACAAACGATGTTGGATTTAGAGTTCCAAATTCATCTATCTATATAGGAGAGAACAGAGTGAAACCTAAATATAAAAACTGCTACTGTAGACGAACGCTTCAACCTAGAAGAAGAAAATTTGGTGAGCCATTTGGGATTTGTGTACTGATCTTCACCACCAAGTATCATCAAGATTGGGTAAAAAAATATTCGCTGGTAATTCGGAAACTCGTTATTTTTTAGAAACTTGGCAACCCCTCTCAATGAAAGTGCTCTTCCACAGTCTCTGCTTAGGGCTACTTGAAGCGGAAAACAAATCATAGAGACAAAACAGAGAACTCCTTTATTTTGTCAAGTTGCACAGAGCCACTACAATCCATTTTGGTTTTAGATTTCCAAATTCGTCTATCTATATAGCAGAGAACAGAGTGAAACCTAAACATAAAAACTGCTAATGTAGACGAACGCTTCAACCTAGAAGAACAAAATTTGGTGAGCCAAGTGGGATTTGTGTACTGATCATTATCACCAAGTATCATCAAGATTGGGTGAAAAAATATTTGCTGGTATTTCAAAACTCTTAATTTCTTGGAAGGTTGAAAACCCCTCTCAAGGATAGTGCTTTTCCACAGCCACTGCTTAGGGCTACTTGAAGAGGAAACAAATCATAGAGACAAAACTGAGAACTCCTTTATTTTGTCAAGTTTCAAAGAGTTACTACAGACCATGTTGGATTTAGAGTTCCAAATTCATCTATCTATATGGCAGAGAACAGAGTGAAAGCTAAATATAAAAAACTGCTACTGTAGACGAACAATTCACCCTAGAAGAACAAAATTTGGTGAGCAAAGTGGGATTTGTGTACCGATAGTTACCACCAAGTATCATCAAGATAGGGTGAAAAAATATTTGCTGGTATTTCGGAAACTCGTTATTTCTTAGAAGCTGGCAACAGCTCTCAATGAAAGTGCTTTTCCACAGTCTCTGCTTAGGGCTACTTGAAGCGGAAATAAATCATAGAGACAAAACTGAGAACTCCTTTATTTTGTCAAGTTTAAAAGAGTTACTACAAACCATGTTGGATTTAGAGTTCCAAATTCATCTATCTATATAGGAGAGAACAGAGTGAAACCTAAAAATAAAAACTGCTACAGTAAACGAACGCTTCAACCTAGAAGAACAAAATTTGGTGAGCCAAGTGGGATTTGTGGACTTGTCATTACCACCACGTATGATCAAGATTGGGTGAAAAAATATTTGCAGGTATTTCGGAAACTCGTAATTTCTTGGAAGCTTGGCAACCCCTATCAATGAAAGTGCTTTTCCACAGTCTCTGCCTAGGGCTACTTGAAGCGGAAACAAATCATAGAGACAAAACTGAGAACTCCTTTATTTTCTCACGTTTCAAAGAGCTACTACAAACCATGTTGGATTTAGAGTTCCAAATTCATCTATCTATATAGCAGAGAACAGAGTGAAACCTAAATATAAAAACTGCTACTGAAAACGAACGCTTCAACCAAGAAGAACAAAATTTGGTGAGTCAAGTTGGATTTGTGTACTGATCATTACCAGCACGTATCATCATCCTTTGGTGAAAAAATATTTGCTGGTATTTCGGAAACTCGTTATTTCTTAGAAACTTGGCAACCCCTCAAAATGAAAGTGCTTTTCCACCGTCTGTGCCTAGGGCTACTTGAAGAGGAAACAAACCATAGAGACAAAACTGATATCTCCTTTATTTTGTCAAGTTTCAAAGAGCTACTACAAACCATGTTGGATTTAGAGTTCCAAATTCATCTATCTATATAGCAGAGAACAGAGTGAAACCTAAATATAAAAACTGCTACTGTAGACGAATGCTTCAACCTAGAAGAACAAAATTTGGTGAGCCAAGTTGGATTTGTGAACTTGTCCTTACCACCAAGTATCATCAAGATTGGGTGACAAAATATTTGCTGGTATTTCAGAAACTCGTTATTTCTAAGAAGCTTGGCAACCCATCTCAATTAAAGTGGTTTTCCACATCTGTGCCAGGGCTACTTGAAGAGGAAACAAACCATAGAGACAAAACAGAGAACTCCTTTATTTTGTCAAGTTTCAAAGAGCCACTACAAACCATGTTGGATTTAGAGTTCCCAATTCATCTATCTATATAGCAGAGAACAGAGTGCAAACTAAACATAAAAACTGCTACTGTAGACGAACGCTTCAACCTAGAAGCACAAAATTTGGTGAGCCAATTGGAATTTGTGGACTTGTCATTACCTCCACGTACCATCAAGATTGGGTGAAAAAATATTTTCTGGTATTTCGGAAACTCGTAATTTCTTGGAAGCTTGGCAACCGCTCTCAATGAAAGTGCTTTTCCACAGTCTCTGCGTAGGGCTACTTGAAGCGGAAACAAATCATAGAGACAAAACTGAGAACTCCTTTATTTTTTCAAGTTTCAAAGAGCTACTGCAAACCATATTGGATTTAGAGTTCCAAATTCATCTATCTATATAGGAGAGAACAGAGTGAAACCTAAATATAAAAACTGCTACTGTAGACGAACGCTTCAACCTAGAAGAAGAAAATTTGGTGAGCCAAGTGTGATTTGTGTACTGATCTTAACCACCAAGTATCATCAAGATTGGGTAAAAAAATATTTGCTGGTAATTCGGAAACTCGTTATTTCTTAGAAGCTTGGCAACCCCTCTCAATGAAAGTGATTTTCCACAGTCTCTGCTTAGGGCTACTTGAAGCGATAACAAATCATAGAGACAAAACAGAGAACTCCTTTATTTTGTCAAGTTGCACAGAGCCAATACAATCCATTTTGGATTTAGATTTGCAAATTCGGCTATCTATATAGCAGAGAACAGAGTTAAACCTAAACATAAAAACTGCTAATGTAGATGAACGCTTTAACCTAGAAGAACAAAATTTGGTGAGCCAAGTGGGATTTGTGTACTGATCATTACCAACAAGTATCATCAAGTTTGGGTGAAAAAATATTTGCTGGTATTTCAAAACTCTTAATTTCTTGGAAGCTTGGAAACCCCTCTCAAGGATAGTGCTTTTCCGGAGTCAATGCTTATGGCTACTTGAAGTAGAAACAAATCATAGAGACAAAACTGAGAACTCTTTTATTTTGTCAAGTTTCAAAGATCTACTACAAACCATGTTGGATTTAGAGTTCCAAATTCATCTATCTATATAGGAGAGAACAGAGTGAAACCTAAAAATAAAAACTGCTACTGTAAACGAACGCTTCAACCTAGAAGAACAAAATTTGGTGAGCCAAGTGGGATTTGTGGACTTGTCATTACCACCACGTATGATCAAGATTGGGTGAAAAAATATTTGCTGGTATTTCGGAAACTCGTTATTTCTTGGAAGCTTGGAAACCCCACTCAATGAAAGTGCTTTTCCAGTATCTGTTCCTATTGGTACTTGAAGAGGAAACAAACCATAGAGACAAAACTGAGAACTCCTTTATTTTGTCAATTCTCAAAGAGCTACTGCAAACCATGTTGGATTTAGAGTTCCAAATTCATCTATCTATATAGGAGAGAACAGAGGGAAACCTAAAAATAAAAACTGCTACTGTAGACGAACGCTTCAACCTAGAAGAACAAAATTTGGTGAGCCAAGTGGAATTTGTGGACTTGTCATTACCTCCACGTACCATCAAGATTGGGTGAAAAAATATTTTCTGGTATTTCGGAAACTCGTAATTTCTTGGAAGCTTGGCAACCGCTCTCAATGAAAGTGCTTTTCCACAGTCTCTGCGTAGGGCTACTTGAAGCGGAAACAAATCATAGAGACAAAAGTGAGAACTCCTTTATTTTGTCAAGTTTCAAAGAGCTACTACAAACGATGTTGGATTTAGAGTTCCAAATTCATCTATCTATATAGGAGAGAACAGAGTGAAACCTAAATATAAAAACTGCTACTGTAGACGAACGCTTCAACCTAGAAGAAGAAAATTTGGTGAGCCATTTGGGATTTGTGTACTGATCTTCACCACCAAGTATCATCAAGATTGGGTAAAAAAATATTCGCTGGTAATTCGGAAACTCGTTATTTTTTAGAAACTTGGCAACCCCTCTCAATGAAAGTGCTCTTCCACAGTCTCTTCTTAGTGCTACTTGAAGCGGAAACAAATCATAGAGACAAAACAGAGAACTCCTTTATTTTGTCAAGTTGCACAGAGCCACTACAATCCACTTTGGTTTTAGATTTCCAAATTCGTCTATCTATATAGCAGAGAACAGAGTGAAACCTAAACATAAAAACTGCTACTGTAGACGAACGCTTCAAATTCGAAGAACAATATTTGGTGAGCCAAGTGGGATTGGTGTACTGATCATTACCACCAAGTATCATCAACATTGTGTGAAAAAAATATTTGCTGGTATTTCGGAAACTCGTAATTTCTTGGAAGCTTGGCAACCCAGCTCAATGAAAGTGCTTTTCCACAGTCAGTTCCTAGGGCTACTTAAAGAGGAAAAAATCCATAGAGACAAAACTGAGAACTCCTTTCTTTTGTCAAGTTTCAAAGAGCTACTACAAACCATGTTGGATTTACAGTTCCAAATTCATCTATGTATGTACGAGAGAACAGAGTGAAACCTAAATATTAAAACTGCTCCTGTAGACGAACGCTTCAACATAGAAGAACAAAATTTGGAGAGCCAAGTGGAATTTGTGGACTTGTCATTACCACCAAGTATCATCAACGTTGGGTGAAAAAATATTTGCTGGTATTTCGGAAACTCGTTATTTCTTAGAAGCTTGGCAACCCCTCTCAATGAAAGTGCTTTTTCACCGTCGGTGCCTAGGCTACCTGAAGAGGAAACAAACCATAGAGACAAAACTGAGAACTCCTTTCTTTTGTCAAGTTTCAAAGAGCTACTACAAACCATGTTGGATTTAGAGTTCCAAATTCATCTATCTATATAGGAGAGAACAGAGTGAAACCTAAATATAAAAACTGCTACTGTAGATGAAGAATTCAACCTAGAAAAAAAAAATTTGGTGAGCCATTTGGGATTTGTGTACTGATCTTCACCACCAAGTATCATCAAGATTGGGTAAAAAAATATTCGCTGGTAATTCGGAAACTCGTTATTTTTTAGAAACTTTCAACCCCTCTCAATGAAAGTGCTCTTCCACAGTCTCTGCTTAGGGCTACTTGAAGCGGAAACAAATCATAGAGACAAAACAGAGAACTCCTTTATTTTGTCAAGTTGCACAGAGCCACTACAATCCATTTTGGTTTTAGATTTCCAAATTCGTCTATCTATATAGCAGAGAACAGAGTGAAACCTAAACATAAAAACTGCTAATGTAGACGAACGCTTCAGCCTAGAAGAACAAAATTTGGTGAGCCAAGTGGGATTTGTGTACTGATCATTATCACCAAGTATCATCAAGATTGGGTGAAAAAATATTTGCTGGTATTTCAAAACTCTTAATTTCTTGGAAGCTTGGAAACCCCTCTCAAGGATAGTGCTTTTCCACAGCCACTGCTTAGGGCTACTTGAAGAGGAAACAAATCATAGAGACAAAACTGAGAACTCGTTTATTTTGTCAAGTTTCAAAGAGCTACTACAAACCATGTTGGATTTAGAATTCCAAAATCATCTATCTATATATGAGAGAACAGAGTGAAACCTAAACATAAAAACTGCTACAGTAAACGAACGCTTCAACCTTGAAGAACAAAATTTGGTGAGCCAAGTGGGATTTGTGGACTTTTCATTACCACCACGTATGATCAAGATTGGGTGAAAAAATATTTGCTGGTATTTCGGAAACTCGTAATTTCTTGGAAGCTTGGCAACCCCTATCAATGAAAGTGCTTTTCCACATTCTCTGCGTAGGGCTACTTTATGCGGAAACAAATCATAGAGACAAAACTGAGAACTCCTTTATTTTCTCAAGTTTCAAAGAGCTACTACAAACCATGTTGGATTTAGAGTTCCAAATTCATCTATCTATATAGGAGTCAACAGAGTGAAACCTAAATATAAAAACTGCTACTGTAGACGAACGCTTCAACCAAGGAGAACAAAATTTGGTCACCAAGTGGGATTTGTGTACTGATCATTACCAGCACGTATCATCATCCTTTGGTGAAAAAATATTTGCTGGTATTTCGGAAACTCGTTATTTCTTAGAAACTTGGCAACCCCTCAAAATGAAAGTGCTTTTCCACCGTCGGTGCCTTAGGCTAATAGAAGAGGAAACAAACCATAGAGACAAAACTGAGAACTACTTTATTTTGTCAAGTTTCAAAGAGCTACTACAGACCATGTTGGATTTAGAGTTCCAAATTCATCTATCTATATGGCAGAGAAGAGAGTGAAAGCTAAATATAAAAAACTGCTACTGTAGACGAACAATTCACCCTAGAAGAACAAAATTTGGTGAGCAAAGTGGGATTTGTGTACCGATAGTTACCACCAAGTATCATCAAGATAGGGTGAAAAAATATTTGCTGGTATTTCGGAAACTCGTTATTTCTTAGAAGCTGGCAACAGCTCTCAATGAAAGTGCTTTTCCACAGTCTCTGCTTAGGGCTACTTGAAGCGGAAATAAATCATAGAGACAAAACTGAGAACTCCTTTATTTTGTAGTTTAAAAGAGCTACTACAAACCATGTTGGATTTAGAGTTCCAAATTCATCTATCTATATAGGAGAGAACAGAGTAAAACCTAAAATAAAAACTGCTACTGTAGACGAATGCTTCAACCTAGAAGAACAAAATTTGGTGAGCTAAGTGTGATTTGTGTACTTGTCCTTACCACCAAGTGTCATCAAGATTTGGTGAAAAAATATTTGCTGGTATTTTGGAAACTCGTTAATTCTTAGAAGCTTGGCCACCCCTCTCAATGAAAGTGCTTTTCCACAGTCTGTGCCTAGGGCTACTTGAAGAGGAAACAAACCATAGAGACAAAACTGAGAACTCCTTTATTTTGTCAAGTTTCAAAGAGCCACTACAAACCATGTTCGATTCGGAGTTCCAAATTCATCAATCTATATAGCAGAGAACAGAGTGAAACCTAAACATAAAAACTGCTACTGTAGACGAACGCTTCAAATTCGAAGAACAATATTTGGTGAGCCAAGTGGGATTGGTGTACGGATCATTACCACCAAGTATCATCAACATTGTGTGAAAAAAATATTTTCTGGTATTTCGGAAACTCGTAATTTCTTGGAAGCTTGGCAACCCAGCTCAATGAAAGTGCTTTTTCACCGTCGGTGCCTAGGCTACCTGAAGAGGAAACAAACCATAGAGACAAAACTGAGAACTCCTTTCTTTTGTCAAGTTTCAAAGAGCTACTACAAACCATGTTGGATTTAGAGTTCCAAATTCATCTATCTATATAGGAGAGAACAGAGTGAAACCTAAATATAAAAACTGCTACTGTAGATGAAGAATTCAACCTAGAAAAAAAAAATTTGGTGAGTCATTTGGGATTTGTGTACTGATCTTCACCACCAAGTATCATCAAGATTGGGTAAAAAAATATTCGCTGGTAATTCGGAAACTCGTTATTTTTTAGAAACTTTCAACCCCTCTCAATGAAAGTGCTCTTCCACAGTCTCTGCTTAGGGCTACTTGAAGCGGAAACAAATCATACAGACAAAACAGAGAACTCCTTTATTTTGTCAAGTTGCACAGAGCCACTACAATCCATTTTGGTTTTAGATTTCCAAATTCGTCTATCTATATAGCAGAGAACAGAGTGAAACCTAAACATAAAAACTGCTAATGTAGACGAACGCTTCAGCCTAGAAGAACAAAATTTGGTGAGCCAAGTGGGATTTGTGTACTGATCATTATCACCAAGTATCATCAAGATTGGGTGAAAAAATATTTGCTGGTATTTCAAAAACCTTAATTTCTTGGAAGCTTGGAAACCCCTCTCAAGGATAGTGCTTTTCCACAGCCACTGCTAAGGGCTACTTGAAGAGGAAACAAATCATAGAGACAAAACTGAGAACTCCTTTATTTTGTCAAGTTTCAAAGAGCTACTACAAACCATGTTGGATTTAGAGTTCCAAAATCATCTATCTATATATGAGAGTACAGAGTGAAACCTAAACATAAAAACTGCTACAGTAAACGAACGCTTCAACCTTGAAGAACAAAATTTGGTGAGCCAAGTGGGATTTGTGGACTTTTCATTACCACCACTTATGATCAAGATTGGGTGAAAAAATATTTGCTGGTATTTCGGAAACTCGTAATTTCTTGGAAGATTGGCAACCCCTATCAATGAAAGTGCTTTTCCACATTCTCTGCGTAGGGCTACTTTATGCGGAAACAAATCATAGAGACAAAACTGAGAACTCCTTTATTTTCTCAAGTTTCAAAGAGCTACTACAAACCATGTTGGATTTAGAGTTCCAAATTCATCTATCTATATAGGAGACAACAGAGTGAAACCTAAATATAAAAACTGCTACTGTAGACGAACGCTTCAACCAAGAAGAACAAAATTTGGTCACCAAGTGGGATTTGTGTACTGATCATTACCAGCACGTATCATCATCCTTTGGTGAAAAAATATTTGCTGGTATTTCGGAAACTCGTTATTTCTTAGAAACTTTTCAACCCCTCAAAATGAAAGTGCTTTTCCACCGTCGGTGCCTTAGGCTAATAGAAGAGGAAACAAACCATAGAGACAAAACTGAGAACTACTTTATTTTGTCAAGTTTCAAAGAGCTACTACAGACCATGTTGGATTTAGAGTTCCAAATTCATCTATCTATATGGCAGAGAACAGAGAAAGCTAAATATAATAAACTGCTACTGTAGACGAACAATTCACCCTAGAAGAACAAAATTTGGTGAGCAAAGTGGGATTTGTGTACCGATAGTTACCACCAAGTATCATCAAGATAGGGTGAAAAAATATTTGCTGGTATTTCGGAAACTCGTTATTTCTTAGAAGCTGGCAACAGCTCTCAATGAAAGTGCTTTTCCACAGTCTCTGCTTAGGGCTACTTGAAGCGGAAATAAATCATAGAGACAAAACTGAGAACTCCTTTATTTTGTAGTTTAAAAGAGCTACTACAAACCATGTTGGATTTAGAGTTCCAAATTCATCTATCTATATTGGAGAGAACAGAGTAAAACCTAAAATAAAAACTGCTACTGTAGACGAATGCTTCAACCTAGAAGAACAAAATTTGGTGAGCTAAGTGTGATTTGTGTACTTGTCCTTACCACCAAGTGTCATCAAGATTTGGTGAAAAAATATTTGCTGGTATTTTGGAAACTCGTTAATTCTTAGAAGCTTGGCCACCCCTCTCAATGAAAGTGCTTTTCCACAGTCTGTGCCTAGGGCTACTTGAAGAGGAAACAAACCATTGAGACAAAACTGAGAACTCCTTTATTTTGTCAAGTTTCAAAGAGCCACTACAAACCATGTTCGATTCGGAGTTCCAAATTCATCTATCTATATAGCAGAGAACAGAGTGAAACCTAAACATAAAAACTGCTACTGTAGACGAACGCTTCAAATTCGAAGAACAATATTTGGTGAGCCAAGTGGGATTGGTGTACGGATCATTACCACCAAGTATCATCAACATTGTGTGAAAAAAATATTTTCTGGTATTTCGGAAACTCGTAATTTCTTGGAAGCTTGGCAACCCAGCTCAATGAAAGTGCTTTTCCACAGTCAGTGCCTAGGGCTACTTAAAGAGGAAAAAATCCATAGAGACAAAACTGAGGACTTCTTTCTTTTGTCAAGTTTCAAAGAGCTACTACAAACCATGTTGGATTTACAGTTCCAAATTCATCTATCTATGTACGAGAGAACAGAGTGAAACCTAAATATTAAAACTGCTCCTGTAGACGAACGCTTCAACATAGAAGAACAAAATTTGGTGAGCCAAGTGGGTTTTGAGTACTGATCATTACCACCAAGTATCATCAACATTGGGTGAAAAAATATTTGCTGGTATTTTGGAAACTTGTTATTTCTTAGAAGCTTGGCAACCCCTCTCAATGAAAGTGCTTTTTCACCATCGGTGCCTAGGCTACCTGAAGAGGAAACAAACCATAGAGACAAAACTGAGAACTCCTTTCTTTTGTCAAGTTTCAAAGAGCTACTACAAACTATGTTGGATTTAGAGTTCCAAATTCATCTATCTGTATAGCAGAGAACAGAGTGAAACCTAAATAAAAATCTGCTACTGTAGATGAAGAATTCAACCTAGAAGAAAAAAATTTGGTGAGCCATTTGGGATTTGTGTACTGATCTTCACCACCAAGTATCATCAAGATTGGGTGAAAAAATATTTGCTGGTATTTCGGAAACTCGTTATTTCTTATAAACTTGGCAACCCCTCTCAATGAAAGTGCTTTTCCACAGTCTGTGCCTAGGGCTACTTGAAGAGGAAACAAACCATAGAGACAAAACTGATATCTCCTTTATTTTGTCAAGTTTCAAAGAGCCACTACAAACCATGTTGGATTTAGAGTTCCCAATTCATCTATCTATATAGCAGAGAACAGAGTGAAAACTAAACATAAAAACTGCTACTGTAGACGAACGCTTCAAATTCGAAGAACAATATTTGGTGAGCCAAGTGGGATTGGTGTACTGATCATTACCACCAAGTATCATCAACATTGTGTGAAAAAAATATTTTCTGGTATTTCGGAAACTCGTAATTTCTTGGAAGCTTGGCAACCCAGCTCAATGAAAGTGCTTTTCCACAGTCAGTGCCTAGGGCTACTTAAAGAGGAAAAAATCCATAGAGACAAAACTGAGAACTCCTTTCTTTTGTCAAGTTTCAAAGAGCTACTACAAACCATGTTGGATTTACAGTTCCAAATTCATCTATCTATGTATGAGAGAACAGAGTGAAACCTAAATATTAAAACTGCTCCTGTAGACGAACGCTTCAACATAGAAGAACAAAATTTGGTGAGCCAAGTGGGTTTTGAGTACTCATCATTACCACCAAGTATCATCAACATTGGGTGAAAAAATATTTGCTGGTATTTCGGAAACTCGTTATTTCTTAGAAGCTTTGCAACCCCTCTCAATGAAAGTGCTTTTCCACAGTCTGTGCCTAGGGTTAATTGAAGAGGAAAAAAACCATAGAGACAAAACTAAAAACTCCTTATTTTGTCAAGTTTCAAAGAGCTACTACAAACCATGTTGGATTTACAGTTCCAAATTCATCTATCTATGTATGTGAGAACAGAGTGAAACCTAAATATTAAAACTGCTCCTGTAGACGAACGCTTCAATCTCGAAGAACAAAATTTGGTGAGTCAAGTGGGATTTGTGTACTGATCATTACCACCAAGTATCATCAAGTTTGGGTGAAAAAATATTTGCTGGTATTTCAAAACTCTGAATTTCTTGGAAGCTTGGAAACCCCTCTCAAGGATAGTGCTTTTCCGGAACCAATGCTTATGGCTACTTGAAGTAGAAACAAATCATAGAGAAAAAACTGAGAACTCTTTTATTTTGTCAAGTTTCAAAGAGCTACTACAAACTATGTTGGACTTAGAGTTCCAAATTCATCTATCTATATAGGAGAGAACAGAGTGAAATCTAAAAATAAAAACTGCTACTGTAAACGAACGCTTCAATCTAGAAGAACAAAATTTGGTGAGCCAAGTGGGATTTGTGGACTTGTCATTACCACCACGTATGATCAAGATTGGGTGAAAAAATATTTGCTGGTATTTCGGAAACTCTTTATTTCTTAGTAGCTTGGCAACCCCACTCAATGAAAGTGCTTTTCCACAGTCTGTTCCTAGGGGTACTTGAAGAGGAATCAAACCATAGAGACAAAACTGAGAACTCCTTTATTTTGTCAAGTTTCAAAGAGCTACTACAAACCATGTTGGATTTAGATTTCAAATTCATCTATCTATATAGGAGAGAACAGAGTGAAACCTAAATATAAGAATTGCTACTGTAGACGAACGCTTCAACCTAGAAGAACAAAATTTGGTGAGCCAAGTGGGATTTCTGTACTGATCATCACCACCAAGTATCATCAAGATTGGGTGAAAAAATATTTGCTGATATTTCGGAAACTCGTTATTTCTTAGAAGCTTGGCAACCCCTCTCAATGAAAGTGCTTTTCCACAGTCTGTGCCTAGGGTTAATTGAAGAGGAAAAAAACCATAGAGACAAAACTAAAAACTCCTTTATTTTGTCAAGTTTCAAAGAGCTACTACAAACCATGTTGGATTTAGAGTTCCAAATTCATCTATCTATATAGGAGAGAACAGAGTGAAACCTAAAAATAAAAACTGCTACTGTAAACGAACGCTTCAACCTAGAAGAACAAAATTTGGTGAGCCAAGTGGGATTTGTGGACTTGTCATTACCACCACGTATGATCAAGATTGGGTGAAAAAATATTTGCTGGTATTTCGGAAACTCGTTATTTTTTGGAAGCTTGGCAACCCCACTCAATGAAAGTGCTTTTCCACTATCTGTTCCTAGGGGTACTTGAAGAGGAAACAAACCATAGAGACAAAACTGAGAACTCCTTTATTTTGTCAATTCACAAAGAGCTACTGCAAACCATGTTGGATTTAGAGTTCCAAATTCATCTATCTATATAGGAGAGAACAGAGTGAAACCTAAAAATAAAAACTGCTACTGTAAACAAACGCTTCAACCTAGAAGAACAAAATTTGGTGAGCCAAGTGGAATTTGTGGACTTGTCATTACCTCCACGTACCATCAAGATTGGGTGAAAAAATATTTTCTGGTATTTCGGAAACTCATAATTTCTTGGAAGCTGGCAACCGCTCTCAATGAAAGTGCTTTTCCACAGTCTCTGCGTAGGGCTACTTGAAGCGGAAACAAATCATAGAGACAAAACTGAGAACTCCTTTATTTTGTCAAGTTTCAAAGAGCTACTACAAACCATGTTGGATTTAGATTTCCAAATTCGTCTATCTATATATCAGAGAACAGAGTGAAACCTAAACATAAAAACTGCTAATGTAGACGAACGCTTCAACCTAGAAGAACAAAATTTGGTGAGCCAAGTGGGATTTGTGTACTGATCATTATCACCAAGTATCATCAAGATTGGGTGAAAAAATATTTGCTGGTATTTCAAAACTCTTAATTTCTTTGAAGCTTGGAAACCCCTCTCAAGGATAGTGCTTTTCCACAGCCACTGCTTAGGGCTACTTGAAGAGGAAAAAAATCATAGAGACAAAACTGAGAACTCCTTTATTTTGTCAAGTTTCAAAGAGCTACTACAAACCATGTTGGATTTAGAGTTCCAAAATCATCTATCTATATATGAGAGAACAGAGTGAAACCTAAACATAAAAACTGCTACAGTAAACGAACGCTTCAACCTTGAAAACAAAATTTGGTGAGCCAAGTGGGATTTGTGGACTTTTCATTACCACCACGTATGATCAAGATTGGGTGAAAAAATATTTGCTGGTATTTCGGAAAATCGTAATTTCTTGGAAGCTTGGCAACCCCTATCAATGAAAGTGCTTTTCCACATTCTCTGCGTAGGGCTACTTTATGCGGAAACAAATCATAGAGACAAAACTGAGAACTCCTTTATTTTCTCAAGTTTCAAAGAGCTACTACAAACCATGTTGGATTTAGAGTTCCAAATTCATCTATCTATATAGGAGACAACAGAGTGAAACCTAAATATAAAAACTGCTACTGTAGACGAACGCTTCAACCAAGAAGAACAAAATTTGGTCACCAAGTGGGATTTGTGTACTGATCATTACCAGCAAGTATCATCATCCTTTGGTGAAAAAATATTTGCTGGTATTTCGGAAACTCGTTATTTCTTAGAAACTTGGCAACCCCTCAAAATGAAAGTGCTTTTCCACCGTCGGTGCCTTAGGCTAATAGAAGAGGAAACAAACCATAGAGACAAAACTGAGAACTACTTTATTTTGTCAAGTTTCAAAGAGCTACTACAGACCATGTTGGATTTAGAGTTCCAAATTCATCTATCTATATGGCAGAGAACAGAGTGAAAGCTAAATATAAAAAACTGCTACTGTAGACGAACAATTCACCCCAGAAGAACAAAATTTGGTGAGCAAAGTGGGATTTGTGTACCAATAGTTACCACCAAGTATCATCAAGATAGGGTGAAAAAATATTTGCTGGTATTTCGGAAACTCGTTATTTCTTAGAAGCTGGCAACAGCTCTCAATGAAAGTGCTTTTCCACAGTCTCTGCTTAGGGCTACTTGAAGCGGAAATAAATCATAGAGACAAAACTGAGAACTCCTTTATTTTGTAGTTTAAAAGAGCTACTACAAACCATGTTGGATTTAGAGTTCCAAATTCATCTATCTATATAGGAGAGAACAGAATAAAACCTAAAATAAAAACTGCTACTGTAGAAGAATGCTTCAACCTAGAAGAACAAAATTTGGTGAGCTAAGTGTGATTTGTGTACTTGTCCTTACCACCAAGTGTCATCAAGATTTGGTGAAAAAATATTTGCTGGTATTTTGAAAACTCGTTATTTCTTAGAAGCTTGGCCACCCCTCTCAATGAAAGTGCTTTTCCACAGTCTGTGCCTAGGGCTACTTGAAGAGGAAACAAACCATAGAGACAAAACTGAGAACTCCTTTATTTTGTCAAGTTTCAAAGAGCTACTACAAACCATGTTGGATTTAGAGTTCCAAATCCATCTATCTGTATAGCAGAGAACAGAGTGAAACCTAAATAAAAATCTGCTACTGTAGATGAAGAATTCAACCTAGAAGAAAAAATTTGGTGAGACATTTGGGATTTGTGTACTGATCTTCACCACCAAGTATCATCAAGATTGGGTGAAAAAATATTTGCTGGTATTTCGGAAACTCGTTATTTCTTATAAACTTGGCAACACCTCTCAATGAAAGTGCTTTTCCACAGTCTGTGCCTTGGGCTACTTGAAGAGGAAACAAACCATAGAGACAAAACTGATATCTCCTTTATTTTGTCAAGTTTCAAAGAGCCACTACAAACCATGTTGGATTTAGAGTTCCCAATTCATCTATCTATATAGCAGAGAACAGAGTGAAAACTAAACATAAAAACTGCTACTGTAGACGAACGCTTCAAATTCGAAGAACAATATTTGGTGAGCCAAATGGGATTGGTGTACTGATCATTACCACCAAGTATCATCAACATTGTGTGAAAAAAATATTTTCTGGTATTTCGGAAACTCGTAATTTCTTGGAAGCTTGGCAACCCAGCTCAATGAAAGTGCTTTTCCTCAGTCAGTGCCTAGGGCTACTTAA
Source organism: Callospermophilus lateralis (assembly GCF_048772815.1). NCBI lineage: Eukaryota > Metazoa > Chordata > Mammalia > Rodentia > Sciuridae > Callospermophilus > Callospermophilus lateralis. The sequence goes on from NW_027513729.1 coordinate 106,941, forward strand.
AGAGGAAAAAATCCATAGAGACAAAACTGAGAACTCCTTTCTTTTGTCAAGTTTCAAAGAGCTACTACAAACCATGTTGGATTTACAGTTACAAATTCATCTATCTATGTATGAGAGAACAGAGTGAAACCTAAATATTAAAACTGCTCCTGTAGACGAACGCTTCAACATAGAAGAACAAAATTTGGTGAGCCAAGTGGGTTTTGAGTACTGATCATTACCACCAACTATCATCAACATTGGGTGAAAAAATATTTGCTTGTATTTCGGAAACTCGTTATTTCTTAGAAGCTTGGCAACCCCTCTCAATGAAAGTGCTTTTTCACCGTCGGTGCCTAGGCTACCTGAAGAGGAAACAAACCATAGAGACAAAACTCAGAACTCCTTTCTTTTGTCAAGTTTCAAAGAGCTACTACAAACCATGTTGGATTTAGAGTTCCAAATTCATCTATCTGTATAGCAGAGAACAGAGTGAAACCTAAATATAAATCTGCTACTGTAGATGAAGAATTCAACCTAGAAGAAAAAAATTTGGGGAGGCATTTAGTATTTGTGTACTGATCTTCACCACCAAGTATCATCAAGATTGGGTGAAAAAATATTTGCTGGTATTTTGGAAACTCGTTATTTCTTATAAACTTGGCATCCCCTCTCAATGAAAGTGCTTTTCCACAGTCTGTGCCTAGGGCTACTTGAAGAGGATACAAACCATAGAGACAAAACTGATATCTCCTTTATTTTGTCAAGTTTCAAAGAGCCACTACAAACCATGTTGGATTTAGAGTTCCCAATTCATCTATCTATATAGCAGAGAACAGAGTGAAAACTAAACATAAAAACTGCTACTGTAGACGAACGCTTCAAATTCGAAGAACAATATTTGGTGAGCCAAGTGGGATTGGTGTACTGATCATTACCACCAAGTATCATCAACATTGTGTGAAAAAAATATTTTCTGGTATTTCGGAAACTCGTAATTTCTTGGAAGCTTGGCAACCCAGCTCAATGAAAGTGCTTTTCCACAGTCAGTGCCTAGGGCTACTTAAAGAGGAAAAAATCCATAGAGACAAAACTGAGAACTCCTTTCTTTTGTCAAGTTTCAAAGAGCTACTACAAACCATGTTGGATTTAGAGTTCCAAATTCATCTATCTATATAGGAGAGAACAGAGTGAAACCTAAATATAAAAACTGCTACTGTAGACGAACGCTTCAACCTAGAAGAAGAAAATTTGGTGAGCCATTTGGGATTTGTGTACTGATCTTCACCACCAAGTATCATCAAGATTGGGTAAAAAAATATTTGCTGGTAATTCGGAAACTCGTTATTTCTTAGAAGCTTGGCAACCCCTCTCAATGAAAGTGCTTTTCCACAGTCTCTGCTTAGGGCTACTTGAAGCGATAACAAATCATAGAGACAAAACAGAGAACTCCTTTATTTTGTCAAGTTGCACAGAGCCAATACAATCCATTTTGGATTTAGATTTCCAAATTCGTCTATCTATATAGCAGAGAACAGAGTGAAACCTAAACATAAAAACTGCTAATGTAGACGAACGCTTCAACGTAGAAGAACAAAATTTGGTGAGCCAAGTGGGATTTGTGTACTGATCATTACCACCAAGTATCATGAAGATTGGGTGAAAAAATATTTGCTGGTATTTCAAAACTCTTAATTTCTTGGAAGCTTGGAAACCCCTCTCAAGGATAGTGCTTTTCCACAGCCACTGCTTAGGGCTACTTGAAGAGGAAAGAAATCATAGAGACAAAACTGAGAACTCCTTTATTTTGTCAAGTTTCAAAGAGCTACTACAAACCATGTTGGATTTAGAGTTCCAAAATCATCTATCTATATATGAGAGAACAGAGTGAAACCTAAAAATAAAAACTGCTACAGTAAACGAACGCTTCAACCTAGACGAACAAAATTTGGTGAGCCAAGTGGGATTTGTGGACTTGTCATTACCACCACGTATGATCAAGATTGGGTGAAAAAATATTTGCTGGTATTTCGGAAACTCGTAATTTCTTGGAAGCTTGGCAACCCCTATCAATGAAAGTGCTTTTCCACAGTCTCTGCGTAGGGCTACTTGAAGCGGAAACAAATCATAGAGACAAAACTGAGAACTCCTTTATTTTCTCAAGTTTCAAAGAGCTACTACAAACCATGTTGGATTTAGAGTTCCAAATTCATCTATCTATATAGCAGAGAACAGAGTGAAACCTAAATATAAAAACTGCTACTGAAAACGAACGCTTCAACCAAGAAGAACAATATTTGGTGAGTCAAGTTGGATTTGTGTACCGATCCTTACCAGCACGTATCATCAACCTTTGGTGAAAAAATATTTGCTGGTATTTCGGAAACTCGTTATTTTTTAGAAACTTGGCAACCCCTCAAAATGAAAGTGCTTTTCCACCGTCGGTGCCTTAGGCCAATAGAAGAGGAAACAAACCATAAAGACAAAACTGAGAACTACTTTATTTTGTCAAGTTTCACAGAGCTACTACAGACCATGTTGGATTTAGAGTTCCAAATTCATCTATCTATATGGCAGAGAACAGAGTGAAAGCTAAATATAAAAAACTGCTACTGTAGATGAACAATTCACCCTAGAAGAACAAAATTTGGTGAGCAAAGTGGGATTTGTGTACCGATAGTTACCACCAAGTATCATCAAGATAGGGTGAAAAAATATTTGCTGGTATTTCGGAAACTCGTTATTTCTTAGAAGCTGGCAACAGCTCTCAATGAAAGTGCTTTTCCACAGTCTCTGCTTAGGACTACTTGAAGCGGAAATAAATCATAGAGACAAAACTGAGAACTCCTTTATTTTGTCAAGTTTAAAAGAGCTACTACAAACCATGTTGGATTTAGAGTTCCAAATTCATCTATCTATATAGGAGAGAACAGAGTAAAACCTAAAATAAAAACTGCTACTGTAGACGAATGCTTCAACCTAGAAGAACAAAATTTGGTGAGCTAAGTGTGATTTGTGTACTTGTCCTTACCAACAAGTGTCATCAAGATTTGGTGAAAAAATATTTGCTGGTATTTTGGAAACTCGTAATTTCTTGGAAGCTTGGCAACCCAGCTCAATGAAAGTGCTTTTCCACAGTCTGTGCCTAGGGCTACTTGAAGAGGAAACAAACCATAGAGACAAAACTGAGAACTCCTTTATTTTGTCAAGTTTCAAAGAGCCACCACAAACCATGTTGGATTCGGAGTTCCAAATTCATCTATCTATATAGCAGAGAACAGAGTGAAACCTAAACATAAAAACTGCTACTGTAGACGAACGCTTCAAATTCGAAGAACAATATTTGGTGAAGCAAGTGGGATTGGTGTACGGATCATTACCACCAAGTATCATCAACATTGTGTGAAAAAAATATTTTCTGGTATTTCGGAAACTCGTAATTTCTTGGAAGCTTGGCAACCCAGCTCAATGAAAGTGCTTTTCCACAGTCAGTGCCTAGGGCTACTTAAAGAGGAAAAAATCCATAGAGACAAAACTGAGAACTCCTTTCTTTTGTCAAGTTTCAAAGAGCTACTACAAACCATGTTGGATTTACAGTTCCAAATTCATCTATCTATGTACGAGAGAACAGAGTGAAACCTAAATATTAAAACTGCTCCTGTAGACGAACGCTTCAACATAGAAGAACAAAATTTGGTGAGCCAAGTGGGTTTTGAGTACTGATCATTACCACCAAGTATCATCAACATTGGGTGAAAAAATATTTGCTGGTATTTCGGAAACTCGTTATTTCTTAGAAGCTTGGCAACCCCTCTCAATGAAAGTGCTTTTTCACCATCGGTGCCTAGGCTACCTGAAGAGGAAACAAACCATAGAGACAAAACTGAGAACTCCTTTCTTTTGTCAAGTTTCAAAGAGCTACTACAAACCATGTTGGATTTAGAGTTCCAAATTCATCTATCTGTATAGCAGAGAACAGAGTGAAACCTAAATATAAATCTGCTACCGTAGATGAAGAATTCAACCTAGAAGAAAAAAATTTGGTGAGTCATTTGGGATTTGTGTACTGATCTTCACCACCAAGTATCATCAAGATTGGGTGAAAAAATATTTGCTGGTATTTCGGAAACTCGTTATTTCTTATAAACTTGACAACCCCTCTCAATGAAAGTGCTTTTCCACAGTCTGTGCCTAGGGCTACTTGAAGAGGAAACAAACCATAGAGACAAAACTGATATCTCCTTTATTTTGTCAAGTTTCAAAGAGCCACTTCAAACCATGTTGGATTTAGAGTTCCCAATTCATCTATCTATATAGCAGAGAACAGAGTGAAAACTAAACATAAAAACTGCTACTGTAGACGAACGCTTGAACCTAGAAGAACAAAATTTGGTGAGCCAAGTGGGATTTGTGGACTTGTCATTACCTCCACGTACCATCAAGATTGGGTGAAAAAATATTTGCTGGTAATTCGGAAACTCGTTCTTTCTTAGAAGCTTGGCAACCCCTCTCAATAAAAGTGCTTTTCAACAGTCTCTGCTTAGGGCTACTTGAAGCGGAAACAAATAATAGAGACAAAAGTGAGAACTCCTTTATTTTGTCAAGTTTCAAAGAGCTACTACAAACCATGTTGGATTTAGAGTTCCAAATTCATCTATCTATATAGGAGAGAACAGAGTAAAGCCTAAAAATAAAAACTGCTACTGAAATCGAACGCTTCAACTTAGAAGAACAAAATTTGGTGAGTCAAGTGGGAATGGTGTACCGATCGTAAACACCAAGTATCATCAGGATTGGGTGAAAAAATATTTGCTGGTATTTCGGAAACTCGTAATTTCTTGGAAGCTTGGCAACCCCTCTCAATGAAAGTGCGTTTCCACCGTCTGTGCCTAGGCCTACTTGAAGAAGAAACAAACCATAGAGACAAAACAGAGAACTCCTTTATTTTGTCAAGTTTCAAAGAGCCACTACAAACCATGTTGGATTTAAAGTTCCAAATTCATCTATCTATATAGCAGAGAACAGATGAAAAATAAACATAAAAACTGCTACTGTAGACGAACGCTTCAACCTAGAAGATCAAATTTTTGTGAGAAAACTGGGATTTGTGAACTGATCATTATCACCAAGTATCATCAAGATTGGGTGAAAAAATATTTGCTGGTATTTCGGAAACTCGTAATTTCATGGAAGTTTGGCAACCCCTCTCAAGGAAAGTGCTTTTCCACAGTCACTGCTTAGGGCTACATGAAGCGGAAACAAATCATAGAGACAAAACTGAGAACTCCATAATTTCGTCAAATTTCAAAGAGCTACTACAAACCATGTTGAATTTAGAGTTCCAAATTCATCTATCTATATAGCAGAGAACAGAGTGAAACCTAAATATAAAAATTGCTACTGTAGACGAACGCTTCAACCTACAAGAACAAAATTTGGTGAGCTAAGTGGGATTTGTGTACCGATCATTACCCCCACGTATCATCAACATTGGGTGAAAAAAATTTTCTGGTATTTCGGAAACGCGTAATTTCTTGGAAGCTTGTCAACCCCTCTCAATGAAAGTGCACTTCCACCGTCTGTGCCTAGGGGTACTTTAAGAGGAAACAAAACATAGAGACAAAACAGAGAACTCCTTTATTTTGTCAAGTTTCAAAGAGCCTCTACAAACCATGTAGGATTTAGAGTTCCAAATTCATCTATCTATATAGCAGAGAACAGATGAAACATAAACATAAATACTGCTACTGTAGATGAACGCTTCAACCTAAAAGAACAAAATTTGGTGAGAAAAGTGGGATTTGTGTACCGATCTTCACCACCAAGTATCATCAAGATTGGGTGAAAAAATATTTGCTGGTAATTCGGAAACTCGTTCTTTCTTAGAAGCTTGGCAACCCCTCTCAATGAAAATGCTATTCCACAGTCTCTGCTTAGGGCTACTTGAAGAGGAAACAAACCATAGAGACAAAACTGATATCTCCTTTATTTTGTCAAGTTTCAAAGAGCCACTACAAACCATGTTGGATTTAGAGTTCCCAATTCATCTATCTATATAGCAGAGAACAGAGTGAAAACTAAACATAAAAACTGCTACTGTAGACGAACGCTTCAAATTCGAAGAACAATATTTGGTGAGCCAAGTGGGATTGGTGTACTGATTATTACCACCAAGTATCATCAACATTGTGTGAAAAAAATATTTTCTGGTATTTCGGAAACTCGTAATTTCTTGGAAGCTTGGCAACCCAGCTCAATGAAAGTGCTTTTCCACAGTCAGTGCCTAGGGCTACTTAAAGAGGAAAAAATCCATAGAGACAAAACTGAGAACTCCTTTCTTTTGTCAAGTTTCAAAGAGCTACTACAAACCATGTTGGATTTAGAGTTCCAAATTCATCTATCTATATAGGAGAGAACAGAGTGAAACCTAAATATAAAAACTGCTACTGTAGACGAACTCTTCAACCTAGAAGAAGAAAATTTGGTGAGCCATTTGGGATTTGTGTGCTGATCTTCACCACCAAGTATCATCAAGATTGGGTAAAAAAATATTTGCTGGTAATTCGGAAACTCGTTATTTCTTAGAAGCTTGGCAACCCCTCTCAATGAAAGTGCTTTTCCACAGTCTCTGCTTAGGGCTACTTGAAGCGATAACAAATCATAGAGACAAAACAGAGAACTCCTTTATTTTGTCAAGTTGCACAGAGCCAATACAATCCATTTTGGATTTAGATTTCCAAATTCGTCTATCTATATAGCAGAGAACAGAGTGAAACCTAAACATAAAAACTGCTAATGTAGACGAACGCTTCAACCTAGAAGAACAAAATTTGGTGAGCCAAGTGGGATTTGTGTACTGATCATTACCACCAAGTATCATCAAGATTGGGTGAAAAAATATTTGCTGGTATTTCAAAACTCTTAATTTCTTGGAAGCTTGGAAAACCCTCTCAAGGATAGTGCTTTTCCACAGCCACTGCTTAGGGCTACTTGAAGAGGAAACAAATCATAGAGACAAAACTGAGAACTCCTTTATTTTGTCAAGTTTCAAAGAGCTACTACAAACCATGTTGGATTTAGAGTTCCAAAATCATCTATCTATATATGAGAGAACAGAGTGAAACCTAAAAATAAAAACTGCTACAGTAAACGAACGCTTGAACCTAGAAGAACAAAATTTGGTGAGCCAAGTGGGATTTGTGGACTTGTCATTACCTCCACGTACCATCAAGATTGGGTGAAAAAATATTTGCTGGTAATTCGGAAACTCGTTCTTTCTTAGAAGCTTGGCAACCCCTCTCAATGAAAGTGCTTTTCAACAGTCTCTGCTTAGGGCTATTTGAAGCGGAAACAAATAATAGAGACAAAAGTGAGAACTCCTTTATTTTGTCAAGTTTCAAAGAGCTACTACAAACCATGTTGGATTTAGAGTTCCAAATTCATCTATCTATATAGGAGAGAACAGAGTAAAGCCTAAAAATAAAAACTGCTACTGAAATCGAACGCTTCAACTTAGAAGAACAAAATTTGGTGAGTCAAGTGGGAATGGTGTACCGATCGTAAACACCAAGTATCATCAGGATTGGGTGAAAAAATATTTGCTGGTATTTCGGAAACTCGTAATTTCTTGGAAGCTTGGCAACCCCTCTCAATGAAAGTGCGTTTCCACCGTCTGTGCCTAGGCCTACTTGAAGAAGAAACAAACCATAGAGACAAAACAGAGAACTCCTTTATTTTGTCAAGTTTCAAAGAGCCACTACAAACCATGTTGGATTTAAAGTTCCAAATTCATCTATCTATATAGCAGAGAACAGATGAAAAATAAACATAAAAACTGCTACTGTAGACGAACGCTTCAACCTAGAAGAACAAAATTTTGTGAGAAAACTGGGATTTGTGAACTGATCATTATCACCAAGTATCATCAAGATTGGGTGAAAAAATATTTGCTGGTATTTCGGAAACTCGTAATTTCATGGAAGTTTGGCAACCCCTCTCAAGGAAAATGCTTTTCCACAGTCACTGCTTAGGGCTACATGAAGCGGAAACAAATCATAGAGACAAAACTGAGAACTCCATAATTTCGTCAAATTTCAAAGAGCTACTACAAACCATGTTGAATTTAGAGTTCCAAATTCATCTATCTATATAGCAGAGAACAGAGTGAAACCTAAATATAAAAATTGCTACTGTAGACGAACGCTTCAACCTACAAGAACAAAATTTGGTGAGCTAAGTGGGATTTGTGTACCGATCATTACCCCCACGTATCATCAACATTGGGTGAAAAAATATTTTCTGGTATTTCGGAAACGCGTAATTTCTTGGAAGCTTGTCAACCCCTCTCAATGAAAGTGCACTTCCACCGTCTGTGCCTAGGGGTACTTTAAGAGGAAACAAAACATAGAGACAAAACAGAGAACTCCTTTATTTTGTCAAGTTTCAAAGAGCCTCTACAAACCATGTAGGATTTAGAGTTCCAAATTCATCTATCTATATAGCAGAGAACAGATGAAACATAAACATAAATACTGCTACTGTAGATGAACGCTTCAACCTAGAAGAACAAAATTTGGTGAGAAAAGTGGGATTTGTGTACCGATCTTCACCACCAAGTATCATCAAGATTGGGTGAAAAAATATTTGCTGGTAATTCGGAAACTCGTTCTTTCTTAGAAGCTTGGCAACCCCTCTCAATGAAAATGCTATTCCACAGTCTCTGCTTGGGGCTACTTGAAGAGGAAACAAACCATAGAGACAAAACTGATATCTCCTTTATTTTGTCAAGTTTCAAAGAGCCACTACAAACCATGTTGGATTTAGAGTTCCCAATTCATCTATCTATATAGCAGAGAACAGAGTGAAAACTAAACATAAAAACTGCTACTGTAGACGAACGCTTCAAATTCGAAGAACAATATTTGGTGAGCCAAGTGGGATTGGTGTACTGATCATTACCACCAAGTATCATCAACATTGTGTGAAAAAAATATTTTCTGGTATTTCGGAAACTCGTAATTTCTTGGAAGCTTGGCAACCCAGCTCAATGAAAGTGCTTTTCCACAGTCAGTGCCTAGGGCTACTTAAAGAGGAAAAAATCCATAGAGACAAAACTGAGAACTCCTTTCTTTTGTCAAGTTTCAAAGAGCTACTACAAACCATGTTGGATTTAGAGTTCCAAATTCATCTATCTATATAGGAGAGAACAGAGTGAAACCTAAATATAAAAACTGCTACTGTAGACGAACGCTTCAAACTAGAAGAAGAAAATTTGGTGAGCCATTTGGGATTTGTGTACTGATCTTCACCACCAAGTATCATCAAGATTGGGTAAAAAAATATTTGCTGGTAATTCGGAAACTCGTTATTTCTTAGAAGCTTGGCAACCCCTCTCAATGAAAGTGCTTTTCCACAGTCTCTGCTTAGGGCTACTTGAAGCGATAACAAATCATAGAGACAAAACAGAGAACTCCTTTATTTTGTCAAGTTGCACAGAGCCAATACAATCCATTTTGGATTTAGATTTCCAAATTCGTCTATCTATATAGCAGAGAACAGAGTGAAACCTAAACATAAAAACTGCTAATGTAGACGAACGCTTCAACGTAGAAGAACAAAATTTGGTGAGCCAAGTGGGATTTGTGTACTGATCATTACCACCAAGTATCATCAAGATTGGGTGAAAAAATATTTGCTGGTATTTCAAAACTCTTAATTTCTTGGAAGCTTGGAAACCCCTCTCAAGGATAGTGCTTTTCCACAGCCACTGCTTAGGGCTACTTGAAGAGGAAACAAATCATAGAGACAAAACTGAGAACTCCTTTATTTTGTCAAGTTTCAAAGAGCTACTACAAACCATGTTGGATTTAGAGTTCCAAAATCATCTATCTATATATGAGAGAACAGAGTGAAACCTAAAAATAAAAACTGCTACAGTAAACGAACGCTTCAACCTAGACGAACAAAATTTGGTGAGCCAAGTGGGATTTGTGGACTTGTCATTACCACCACGTATGATCAAGATTGGGTGAAAAAATATTTGCTGGTATTTCGGAAACTCGTAATTTCTTGGAAGCTTGGCAACCCCTATCAATGAAAGTGCTTTTCCACAGTCTCTGCGTAGGGCTACTTGAAGCGGAAACAAATCATAGAGACAAAACTGAGAACTCCTTTATTTTCTCAAGTTTCAAAGAGCTACTACAAACCATGTTGGATTTAGAGTTCCAAATTCATCTATCTATATAGCAGAGAACAGAGTGAAACCTAAATATAAAAACTGCTACTGAAAACGAACGCTTCAACCAAGAAGAACAAAATTTGGTGAGTCAAGTTGGATTTGTGTACCGATCCTTACCAGCACGTATCATCAACCTTTGGTGAAAAAATATTTGCTGGTATTTCGGAAACTCTTTATTTTTTAGAAACTTGGCAACCCCTCAAAATGAAAGTGCTTTTCCACCGTCGGTGCCTTAGGCCAATAGAAGAGGAAACAAACCATAGAGACAAAACTGAGAACTACTTTATTTTGTCAAGTTTCAAAAAGCTACTACAGACCATGTTGGATTTAGAATTCCAAATTCATCTATCTATATGGCAGAGAACAGAGTGAAAGCTAAATATAAAAAACTGCTACTGTAGATGAACAATTCACCCTAGAAGAACAAAATTTGGTGAGCAAAGTGGGATTTGTGTACCGATAGTTACCACCAAGTATCATCAAGATAGGGTGAAAAAATATTTGCTGGTATTTCGGAAACTCGTTATTTCTTAGAAGCTGGCAACAGCTCTCAATGAAAGTGCTTTTCCACAGTCTCTGCTTAGGGCTACTTGAAGCGGAAATAAATCATAGAGACAAAACTGAGAACTCCTTTATTTTGTCAAGTTTAAAAGAGCTACTACAAACCATGTTGGATTTAGAGTTCCAAATTCATCTATCTATATAGGAGAGAACAGAGTAAAACCTAAAATAAAAACTGCTACTGTACGAATGCTTCAACCTAGAAGAACAAAATTTGGTGAGCTAAGTGTGATTTGTGTACTTGTCCTTACCACCAAGTGTCATCAAGATTTGGTGAAAAAATATTTGCTGGTATTTTGGAAACTCGTAATTTCTTGGAAGCTTGGCAACCCAGCTCAATGAAAGTGCTTTTCCACAGTCTGTGCCTAGGGCTACTTGAAGAGGAAACAAACCATAGAGACAAAACTGAGAACTCCTTTATTTTGTCAAGTTTCAAAGAGCCACCACAAACCATGTTGGATTCGGAGTTCCAAATTCATCTATCTATATAGCAGAGAACAGAGTGAAACCTAAACATAAAAACTGCTACTGTAGACGAACGCTTCAAATTCGAAGAACAATATTTGGTGAGCCAAGTGGGATTGGTGTACGGATCATTACCACCAAGTATCATCAACATTGTGTGAAAAAAATATTTTCTGGTATTTCGGAAACTCGTAATTTCTTGGAAGCTTGGCAACCCAGCTCAATGAAAGTGCTTTTCCACAGTCAGTGCCTAGGGCTACTTAAAGAGGAAAAAATCCATAGAGACAAAACTGAGAACTCCTTTCTTTTGTCAAGTTTCAAAGAGCTACTACAAACCATGTTGGATTTACAGTTCCAAATTCATCTATCTATGTACGAGAGAACAGAGTGAAACCTAAATATTAAAACTGCTCCTGTAGATGAACGCTTCAACATAGAAGAACAAAATTTGGTGAGCCAAGTGGGTTTTGAGTACTGATCATTACCACCAAGTATCATCAACATTGGGTGAAAAAATATTTGCTGGTATTTCGGAAACTCGTTATTTCTTAGAAGCTTGGCAACCCCTCTCAATGAAAGTGCTTTTTCACCGTCGGTGCCTAGGCTACCTGCAGAGGAAACAAACCATAGAGACAAAACTGAGAACTCCTTTCTTTTGTCAAGTTTCAAAGAGCTACTACAAACCATGTTGGATTTAGAGTTCCAAATTCATCTATCTGTATAGCAGAGAACAGAGTGAAACCTAAATATAAATCTGCTACCGTAGATGAAGAATTCAACCTAGAAGAAAAAAATTTGGTGAGCCATTTGAGATTTGTGTACTGATCTTCACCACCAAGTATCATCAAGATTGGGTGAAAAAATATTTGCTGGTATTTCGGAAACTCGTTATTTCTTATAAACTTGACAACCCCTCTCAATGAAAGTGCTTTTCCACAGTCTGTGCCTAGGGCTACTTGAAGAGGAAACAAACCATAGAGACAAAACTGATATCTCCTTTATTTTGTCAAGTTTCAAAGAGCCACTTCAAACCATGTTGGATTTAGAGTTCCCAATTCATCTATCTATATAGCAGAGAACAGAGTGAAAACTAAACATAAAAACTGCTACTGTAGACGAACGCTTGAACCTAGAAGAACAAAATTTGGTGAGCCAAGTGGGATTTGTGGACTTGTCATTACCTCCACGTACCATCAAGATTGGGTGAAAAAATATTTGCTGGTAATTCGGAAACTCGTTCTTTCTTAGAAGCTTGGCAACCCCTCTCAATGAAAGTGCTTTTCAACAGTCTCTGCTTAGGGCTACTTGAAGTGGAAACAAATAATAGAGACAAAAGTGAGAACTCCTTTATTTTGTCAAGTTTCAAAGAGCTACTACAAACCATGTTGGATTTAGAGTTCCAAATTCATCTATCTATATAGGAGAGAACAGAGTAAAGCCTAAAAATAAAAACTGCTACTGAAATCGAACGCTTCAACTTAGAAGAACAAAATTTGGTGAGTCAAGTGGGAATGGTGTACCGATCGTAAACACCAAGTATCATCAGGATTGGGTGAAAAAATATTTGCTGGTATTTCGGAAACTCGTAATTTCTTGGAAGCTTGGCAACCCCTCTCAATGAAAGTGCGTTTCCACCGTCTGTGCCTAGGCCTACTTGAAGAAGAAACAAACCATAGAGACAAAACAGAGAACTCCTTTATTTTGTCAAGTTTCAAAGAGCCACTACAAACCATGTTGGATTTAAAGTTCCAAATTCATCTATCTATATAGCAGAGAACAGATGAAAAATAAACATAAAAACTGCTACTGTAGACGAACGCTTCAACCTAGAAGAACAAAATTTTGTGAGAAAACTGGGATTTGTGAACTGATCATTATCACCAAGTATCATCAAGATTGGGTGAAAAAATATTTGCTGGTATTTCGGAAACTCGTAATTTCATGGAAGTTTGGCAACCCCTCTCAAGGAAAGTGCTTTTCCACAGTCACTGCTTAGGGCTACATGAAGCGGAAACAAATCATAGAGACAAAACTGAGAACTCCATAATTTCGTCAAATTTCAAAGAGCTACTACAAACCATGTTGAATTTAGAGTTCCAAATTCATCTATCTATATAGCAGAGAACAGAGTGAAACCTAAATATAAAAATTGCTACTGTAGACGAACGCTTCAACCTACAAGAACAAAATTTGGTGAGCTAAGTGGGATTTGTGTACCGATCATTACTCCCACGTATCATCAACATTGGGTGAAAAAATATTTTCTGGTATTTCGGAAACTCGTAATTTCTTGGAAGCTTGTCAACCCCTCTCAATGAAAGTGCACTTCCACCGTCTGTGCCTAGGGGTACTTTAAGAGGAAACAAAACATAGAGACAAAACAGAGAACTCCTTTATTTTGTCAAGTTTCAAAGAGCCTCTACAAACCATGTAGGATTTAGAGTTCCAAATTCATCTATCTATATAGCAGAGAACAGATGAAACATAAACATAAATACTGCTACTGTAGATGAACGCTTCAAACTAGAAGAACAAAATTTGGTGAGAAAAGTGGGATTTGTGTACCGATCTTCACCACCAAGTATCATCAAGATTGGGTGAAAAAATATTTGCTGGTAATTCGGAAACTCGTTCTTTCTTAGAAGCTTGGGAACCCCTCTCAATGAAAATGCTATTCCACAGTCTCTGCTTAGGGCTACTTGAAGCGATAACAAATCATAGAGAGAAAACAGAGAACTCCTTTATTTTGTCAAGTTTCAAAGAGCCTCTACAAACCATGTAGGATTTAGAGTTCCAAATTCATCTATCTATATAGGAGAGAACAGAGTGAAACCTAAAAATAAAAACTGCTACTGTAACGAATGCTTCAACATAGAAGAACAAAATTTGGTGAGCCAAGTGGGATTTGTGGACTGATCCTCACCACCAAGTGTCATTAAGATTGGGTGAAAAAATATTTGCTGGTATTTCGTAAACTCGTTATTTCTTAGAAGCTTGGCAATCCCTCTCAATGAAAGTGCTTTTCCACAGTCTGTTCCTAGGGCTACTTGAAGAGGAAACAAACAGTAGAGACAAAACTGAGAACTCCTTTATTTTGTAAAGTTTCTAAGAGATACTACAAACCATGTTGGATTTAGAGTTCCAAATTCATCTATCTATATACTAGAGAACAGAGTGAAACCTAAATATAAAAACTGCTACTGTAGACGAACTCTTCAACCTAGAAGAAGAAAATTTGGTGAGCCATTTGGGATTTGTGTACTGATCTTCTCCACCAAGTATCATCAAGATTGGGTAAAAAAAATTTGCTGGTAATTCGGAAACTCGTTATTTCTTAGAAGCTTGGCAACCCCTCTCAATGAAAGTGTTTTTCCACAGTCTCTGCTTAGGGCTACTTGAAGCGGAAACAAATCATAGAGACAAAACAGAGAACTCCTTTATTTTGTCAAGTTGCAAAGAGCCACTACAATCCATTTTGGATTTAGATTTCCAAATTCGTCTATCTATATAGCAGAGAACAGAGTGAGACCTAAACATAAAAACTACTAATGTAGACGAACGCTTCAACCTAGAAGAACCAAATTTGGTGAGCCAAGTGGGATTTGTGTACTGATCATTACCACCAAGTATCATCAAGATTGGGTGAAATAATATTTGCTGGTATTTCAAAATTCTTAATTTCTTGGAAGCTTGGCAACCCCTCTCAATGAAAGTGCGTTTCCACCGTCTGTTCCTAGGGCTACTTGAAGAGGAAACAAACCATAGAGACAAAACAGAGAACTCCTTTATTTTGTCAAGTTTCAAAGAGCCACTACAGGCCATGTTGCATTTAGAGTTCCAAATTCATCTATCTATATAGCAGAGAACAGATGAAAAATAAACATAAAAACTGCTACTGTAGACGAACGCTTCAACCTAGAAGAACAAAATTTGGTGAGAAATGTGGGATTTGTGTACTGATCATTACCACCAAGTATCATCAAGATTGGGTTAAGAAATATTTGCTGCTATTTCGGAAACTCGTAATTTCATGGATGTTTGGCAACCCCTCTCAAGGAAAGTGCTTTTCCACAGTCACTGCTTAGGGCTACATGAAGCGGAAACAAATCATAGAGACAAAACTGAGAACTCCTTTATTTTGTCAAGTTTCAAGATCTACTACAAACCATGTTGGATTTAGAGTTCCAAATTCATCTATCTATATAGCAGAGAACAGAGTGACACCTAAATATAAAAATTGCTACTGTTGACGAATGCTTCAACCTAGAAGAACAAAATTTGGTGAGCCAAGTGGGATTTGTGGACCTGTCATTACCACCACGTATGATCAAGATTGGGTGAAAAAATATTTGCTGGTATTTCGGAAACTCGTAATTTCTTGGAAGCTTGGCAACCCCTCTCAATGAAAGTACTTTTCCACAGTCTGTGCTTAGGCCTCTCGAAGCGGAAACAAATCGTAGAGACAAAACTGAGAACTCCTTTATTTTGTCAAGTTTCAAAGAGCTACTACAACCATGTTGGATTAAGAGTTCGAAATTCATCTATCTATATAGGAGAGAACAGAGTGAAACTTAAAAATAAAAACTGCTACTGAAAACGAACGCTTCAACGTAGAAGAACAAAATTTGGTGAGCCAAGTGGGATTTGGGACTTGTCATTACCACCACGTATGATCATGATTGGGTGAAAAAATATTTGCTGGTATTTCGGAAACTCCTAATTTCTGGGAAGCTTGGCAACCCCTCTCAATGAAAGTGATTTTCCACAGTCTCTGCTTAGGGCTACTTTAAACGGAAACAAATCATAGAGACAAAACTGAGAACTCCTTTATTTTGTCAAGTTTCAAAGAACTACTTCAAACTATGTTGAATTTAGAGTTCCAAATTCATATATCTATATAGGAGAGAACAGAGTATAACCTAAAAATTAAAACTGCTACTGTAGACGAATGCTTCAACCTAGAAGAACAAAATTTGGTGAGCCAAGTGGGATTTGTGGGCTTGTCCTTACCACCAAGTATCATCAAGATTGGGTGACAAAATATTTGCTGGTATTTCGGAAACTCGTAATTTTTAGGAAGCTGGCAAACCCTTTCAATGAAAGTGCTTTTCCACAGTCTCTGCTTAGGGCTACATGAAGCGGAAACAAATCATAGAGACAAAACTGAGAACTCCTTTACTTTGTCAAGTTTCAATGAGCTACTACAAACCATATTGGATTTAGATTTCCAAATATATCTATCTTTATAGGAGAGAACAGAGTGAAACCTAAATATAAAAACTGCTACTGTAGACGAATGCTTCAACCTAGAAGAACAAAATTTTGTGAGCCAAGAGGGATTTGTGTACTGATCATTACCTCCAAGTGTCATCAAGATTGCGTGAAAAAATATTTGCTGGTATTTCGCATACTCGTTATTTTTTAGAAGCTTGGCAACCCCACTCAATGAAAGTGCTTTTCCACAGTCTGTACCTAGGGGTACTTGAAGAGGAAACAAACCATAGAGACAAAACTGAGAACTACTTTATTTTGTCAAGTTTCAAAGAGCTACTACAAACCATGTTGGATTTAGAGTTCCAAATTCATCTATATAAATAAGAGAACAGAGTGAAACCTAAAAATAAAAACTGCTACTGTAGACGAACGCTTCAACATTGAAGAACAAAATTTGGTGGGCCAAGTGGGATTTGTGGACTTGTCATTACGACCACGTATGATCAAGATTCGGTGAAAAAATATTTGCTGGTATTTCGGAGACTCGAAATTTCTTGGAATCTTGGCAACCCCTCACAATGAAAGTGCTTTTCCACAGTCTCTCTTAGGGCTACTCGAAGCTGAAACAAATCATAGAGACAAAACTGAGAACTCCTTTATTTTGTCATGTTTCAAAGAGCTACTACAAACCATGTTGGATTTAGAGTTCCAAATTCATCTATCTATATAGGAGAGAACAGAGTGAAACCTAAAAATGAAAACTGCTACTGAAAACGAATGCTTCAACCTAGAAGAACAAAATTTGGTGAGGCAAGTTGGATTTGTGTACCGATCGTAAACACCAAGCATCATCAAGATTGGGTGAAAAAATATTTGCTGGTAATTCGGAAACTCGTTATTTCTTAGAAGCTTGGCAACCCCTCTCAATGAAAGTGATTTTCCACAGTCTCTGCTTAGGGCTACTTGAAGAGGAAACAAACCATAGAGACAAAACGGAGAACTCCTTTATTTTGTCAAGTTTCAAAGAGCCACTACAAGCCATGTTGGATTTAGAGTTCGAAATTCATCTATCTATATAGGAGAGAACAGAGTGAACCCTAAAAATAAAAACTGCTACTGAAAACGAACGCTTCAACCTAGAAGAACAAAATTTGGTGAGCCAAGTGGGATTTGTGGACTTGTCATTACCACCACGTATGATCAAGATTGGGTGAAAAAATATTTGCTGGTATTTTGGAAACTCCTAATTTCTTGGAAGCTTGGCAACCCCTATCAATGAAAGTGCTTTTCCACAGTCTCTGCGTAGGGCTACTTGAAGCGGAAACAAATCATAGAGACAAAACTGAGAACTCCTTTATTTTCTCACGTTTCAAAGAGCTACTACAAACCATGTTGGATTTAGAGTTCCAAATTCATCTATCTATATAGCATAGAACAGAGTGAAACCTAAATATAAAAACTGCTACTTAAAACAAACGCTTCAACCAAGAAGAAAAAAATTTGGTGAGTCAAGTTGGATTTGTGTACCGATCATTACCAGCACGTATCATCAACCTTTGTTGAAAAAATATTTGCTGGTATTTCGGAAACTCGTTATTTCTTAGAAACTTGGCAAACCCTCAAAATGAAAGTGCTTTTCCACCGTCGGTGCCTTAGGCTAATAGAAGAGGAAACAAACCATAGAGACAAAACTGAGAACTACTTTATTTTGTCAAGTTTCAAAGAGCTACTACAGACCATGTTGGATTTAGAGTTCCAAATTCATCTATCTATATGGCAGAGAACAGAGTGAAAGCTAAATATAAAAAACTGCTACTGTAGACGAACAATTCACCCTAGAAGAACAAAATTTGGTGAGCAAAGTGAGATTTGTGTACCGATAGTTACCACCAAGTATCATCAAGATAGGGTGAAAAAATATTTGCTGGTATTTCGGAAACTCGTTATTTCTTAGAAGCTGGCAATAGCTCTCAATGAAAGTGCTTTTCCACAGTCTCTGCTTATGGCTACTTGAAGCGGAAATAAATCATAGAGACAAAACTGAGAACTCCTTTATTTTGTCAAGTTTAAAAGAGCTACTACAAACCATGTTGGATTAAGAGTTCCAAATTCATCTATCTATATAGGAGAGAACAGAGTAAAACCTAAAATAAAAACTGCTACTGTAGACGAATGCTTCAACCTAGAAGAACAAAATTTGGTGAGCTAAGTGTGATTTGTGTACTTGTCCTTACCACCAAGTGTCATCAAGATTTGGTGAAAAAATATTTGCTGGTATTTTGGAAACTCGTTATTTCTTAGAAGCTTGGCCACCCCTCTCCATGAAAGTGCTTTTCCACAGTCTGTGCCTAGGGCTACTTGAAGAGGAAACAAACCATAGAGACAAAACTGAGAACTCCTTTATTTTGTCAAGTTTCAAAGAGCCACTACAAACCATGTTGGATTCGGAGTTCCAAATTCATCTATCTATATAGCAGAGAACAGAGTAAAACCTAAACATAAAAACTGCTACTGTAGACGAACGCTTCAACCTAGAAGAACAAAATTTGGTGAGAAATGTGGGATTTGTGTACTGATCATTACCACCAAGTATCATCAAGATTGGGTTAAAAAATATTTGCTGCTATTTCGGAAACTCGTAATTTCATGGATGTTTGGCAACCCCTCTCAAGGAAAGTGCTTTTCCGCAGTCACTGCTTAGGGCTACTTGAAGCGGAAACAAATCATAGAGACAAAACTGAGAACTCCTTCATTTTGTCAAGTTTCAAGAGCTACTACAAACCATGTTGGATTTAGAGTTCCAAATTCATCTCTCTATATAGCAGAGAACAGAGTGACACCTAAATATAAAAATTTCTACTGTAGACGAACGCTTCAACCTAGAAGAACAAAATTTGGTGAGCCAAGTGGGATTTGTGTACTGATCATCACCACCAAGTATCATCAAGATTGGGTGAAAAAATATTTGCTGGTATTTCGGAAACTCGTAATTTCTTGGAAGCTTGGCAACCCCTCTCAATGAAAGTACTTTTCCACAGTCTGTGCTTAGGGCTACTCGAAGCGGAAACAAATCGTAGAGACAAAACTGAGAACTCCTTTATTTTGTCAAGTTTCAAAGAGCTACTACAACCATGTTGGATTAAGAGTTCGAAATTCATCTATCTATATAGGAGAGAACAGAGTGAACCCTAAAAATAAAAACTGCTACTGAAAAGGAACAATTCAACCTAGAAGAACAAAATTTGGTGAGCCAAGTGGGATTTGTGGACTTGTCATTACCACCACGTATGATCAAGATTGGGTGAAAAAATATTTGCTGGTATTTTGGAAACTCCTAATTTTATGGAAGCTTGGCAACCCCTATCAATGAAAGTGCTTTTCCACAGTCTCTGCGTAGGGCTACTTGAAGCGGAAACAAATCATAGAGACAAAACTGAGAACTCCTTTATTTTCTCATGTTTCAAAGAGCTACTACAAACCATGTTGGATTTAGAGTTCCAAATTCATCTATCTATATAGCATAGAACAGAGTGAAACCTAAATATAAAAACTGCTACTGAAAACGAACGCTTCAACCAAGAAGAAAAAAATTTGGTGAGTCAAGTTGGATTTGTGTACCGATAATTACCAGCACGTATCATCAACCTTTGTTGAAAAAATATTTGCTGGTATTTCGGAAACTCGTTATTTCTTAGAAACTTGGCAAACCCTCAAAATGAAAGTGCTTTTCCACTGTCCGTGCCTTAGGCTAATAGAAGAGGAAACAAACCATAGAGACAAAACTGAGAACTACTTTATTTTGTCAAGTTTCAAAGAGCTACTAGAGACCATGTTGGATTTAGAGTTCCAAATTCATCTATCTATATGGCAGAGAACAGAGTGAAAGCTAAATATAAAAAACTGCTACTGTAGACGAACAATTCACCCTAGAAGAACAAAATTTGGTGAGCAAAGTGGGATTTGTGTACCGATAGTTACCACCAAGTATCATCAAGATAGGGTGAAAAAATCTTTGCTGGTATTTCGGAAACTCGTTATTTCTTAGAAGCTGGCAATAGCTCTCAATGAAAGTGCTTTTCCACAGTCTCTGCTTAGGGCTACTTGAAGCGGAAATAAATCATAGAGACAAAACTGAGAACTCCTTTATTTTGTCAAGTTTAAAAGAGCTACTACAAACCATGTTGGATTAAGAGTTCCAAATTCATCTATCTATATAGGAGAGAACAGAGTAAAACCTAAAATAAAAACTGCTACTGTAGACGAATGCTTCAACCTAGAAGAACAAAATTTGGTGAGCTAAGTGTGATTTGTGTACTTGTCCTTACCACCAAGTGTCATCAAGATTTGGTGAAAAAATATTTGCTGGTATTTTGGAAACTCGTTATTTCTTAGAAGCTTGGCCACCCCTCTCCATGAAAGTGCTTTTCCACAGTCTGTGCCTAGGGCTACTTGAAGAGGAAACAAACCATAGAGACAAAACTGAGAACTCCTTTATTTTGTCAAGTTTCAAAGAGCCACTACAAACCATGTTGGATTCGGAGTTCCAAATTCATCTATCTATATAGCAGAGAACAGAGTAAAACCTAAACATAAAAACTGCTACTGTAGACCAACGCTTCAAATTGGAAGAACAATATTTGGTGAGCCAAGTGGGATTGGTGTACTGATCATTACCACCAAGTATCATCAACATTGTGTGAAAAAAATATTTGCTGGTATTTCGGAAACTCGTAATTTCTTGGAAGCTTGGCAACCCAGCTCAATGAAAGTGCTTTTCCACAGTCAGTGCCTAGGGCTACTTAAAGAGGAAAAAATCCATAGAGACAAAACTGAGAACTCCTTTCTTTTGTCAAGTTTCAAAGAGCTACTACAAACCATGTTGGATTTACAGTTCCAAATTCATCTATCTATGTACGAGAGAACAGAGTGAAACCTAAATATAAAAAATGTTAGTGTAAACGAAAAATTCAACATAGAACAACAAAATTTGGTGAGCCAAGTGGGATTTGTGCACCTGTCATTACCACCACGTATCATCAAGATTGGTTGAAAAAATATTTGCTGGCATTTAGGAAACTCGTAATTTCTTGGAAGCTTTGCGACCCCTTTCATTGAAAATGCTTTTCGACAGTCTCTGCTTAGGGCTACATGAAGAGAAAAAAATCATAGAGACAAAACTGAGAACTCCTTTATTTTGTCAAGTTTCAAAGAACTACTACAAACCATGTTGGATTTAGAGTACCGAATTCATCTATCTATATAGGAGAGAACAGAGTGAAACCTAAAAATAAAAACTGCTACTGTAAATGAACGCTTCTACCTAGAAGAACAAAATTTGGTGAGCCAAGTGGGATTTGTGTACTCATCATTACCACCACGTATCATCAAGATTGGGTGAAAAATTATCTGCTGGTATTTCGGAAACTCGTAATTTCTTGGAAGCTTGGCAACCCCTGTCAATGAAATTGCTTTTCCACAGTCTGTGCCTAGGGCTGCTTGAAGAGGAAACAAACCATTGAGACAAAACTGAGAACTCCTTTCTTTTGTCAAGTTTCAAAGAGCTACTACAAACCATGTTGGATTTAGAGTTCCAAATTCATCTATCTATATAGGAGAGACCATAGTGAAACCTAAATATAAAAATTGCTACTGTAAACGAACGTTTCAACCTAGAAGATCAAAATTTTTTGAGCCAAGTGGGACTTGTGGACTTGTCATTACCACCACATATCTTCAAGATTGGGTAGTAAAATATTGGCGGGTATTTCGGAAACTCGTAATTTTTGGAAGCTTGGCAACCCCTCTCAATGAAAGTGCTTTTCCACAGTCTCTGCTTAGGGCTACTTGAAGCGGAAATAAATCATAGAGACAAAACTGAGAACTCCTTTATTTTGTCAAGTTTAAAAGAGCTACTACAAACCATGTTGGATTAAGAGTTCCAAATTCATCTATCTATATAGGAGAGAACAGAGTAAAACCTAAAATAAAAACTGCTACTGTAGAAGAATGCTTCAACCTAGAAGAACAAAATTTGGTGAGTTAAGTGTGATTTGTGTACTTGTCCTTACCACCAAGTGTCATCAAGATTTGGTGAAAAAATATTTGCTGGTATTTTGGAAACTCGTTATTTCTTAGAAGCTTGGCCACCCCTCTCCATGAAAGTGCTTTTCCACAGTCTGTGCCTAGGGCTACTTGAAGAGGAAACAAACCATAGAGACAAAACTGAGAACTCCTTTATTTTGTCAAGTTTCAAAGAGCCACTACAAACCATGTTGGATTCGGAGTTCCAAATTCATCTATCTATATAGCAGAGAACAGAGTAAAACCTAAACATAAAAACTGCTACTGTAGACCAACGCTTCAAATTGGAAGAACAATATTTGGTGAGCCAAGTGGGATTGGTGTACTGATCATTACCACCAAGTATCATCAACATTGTGTGAAAAAAATATTTGCTGGTATTTCGGAAACTCGTAATTTCTTGGAAGCTTGGCAACCCAGCTCAATGAAAGTGCTTTTCCACAGTCAGTGCCTAGGGCTACTTAAAGAGGAAAAAATCCATAGAGACAAAACTGAGAACTCCTTTCTTTTGTCAAGTTTCAAAGAGCTACTACAAACCATATTGGATTTACAGTTCCAAATTCATCTATCTATGTACGAGAGAACAGAGTGAAACCTAAATATAAAAAATGTTAGTGTAAACGAAAAATTCAACATAGAACAACAAAATTTGGTGAGCCAAGTGGGATTTGTGCACCTGTCATTACCACCACGTATCATCAAGATTGGTTGAAAAAATATTTGCTGGCATTTAGGAAACTCGTAATTTCTTGGAAGCTTTGCGACCCCTTTCATTGAAAATGCTTTTCGACAGTCTCTGCTTAGGGCTACATGAAGAGAAAAAAATCATAGAGACAAAACTGAGAACTCCTTTATTTTGTCAAGTTTCAAAGAACTACTACAAACCATGTTGGATTTAGAGTACCGAATTCATCTATCTATATAGGAGAGAACAGAGTGAAACCTAAAAATAAAAACTGCTACTGTAAATGAACGCTTCTACCTAGAAGAACAAAATTTGGTGAGCCAAGTGGGATTTGTGTACTCATCATTACCACCACGTATCATCAAGATTGGGTGAAAAATTATCTGCTGGTATTTCGGAAACTCGTAATTTCTTGGAAGCTTGGCAACCCCTGTCAATGAAATTGCTTTTCCACAGTCTGTGCCTAGGGCTGCTTGAAGAGGAAACAAACCATTGAGACAAAACTGAGAACTCCTTTCTTTTGTCAAGTTTCAAAGAGCTACTACAAACCATGTTGGATTTAGAGTTCCAAATTCATCTATCTATATAGGAGAGACCATAGTGAAACCTAAATATAAAAATTGCTACTGTAAACGAACGTTTCAACCTAGAAGATCAAAATTTTTTGAGCCAAGTGGGACTTGTGGACTTGTCATTACCACCACATATCTTCAAGATTGGGTAGTAAAATATTGGCGGGTATTTCGGAAACTCGTAATTTTTGGAAGCTTGGCAACCCCTCTCAATGAAAGTGCTTTTCCACAGTCTCTGCTTAGGGCTACTTGAAGCGGAAATAAATCATAGAGACAAAACTGAGAACTCCTTTATTTTGTCAAGTTTCAAAGAGCTACTACAAACCATGTTGGATTTAGAGTTCCAAATTCATCTATCAATATAGGAGAGAACAGAGTGAAACACAAATATAAAAACTGCTACTGTAGACGAACGCTCGCTTCAGCCTAGAAGAACAAAATTTGGTGAGCCAAGTGGGATTTGTGTACTGATCATTACCACCAAGTATCATCAAGATAGGTGAAAATATATTTGCTGGTATTTTGGAAACTCGTTATTTCTTAGAAGCTTGGCAACCCCTCTCAATGAAAGTGCTTTTCCATAGTCTGTTCCTAGGGCTACTTGAAGAGGAAACAAATCATAGAGACAAAACTGAGAACCCCTATATTTTGTCAAGTTTCAAAGAGCTACTACACACCATGTTGGATTTAGAGTTCCAAATTCATCTGTCTATATAGGAGAGAACAGAGGGAAACCTAAATCTATAAACTGCTACTGTAAAGGAACGCTTCAACCTAGAAGAACAAAATTTGGTGAGCCAAGTGGGATTTGTGTACTTGTCATTACCACCACGTATCATCAAGATTGGGTGAAAGGTATTTGCTGATATTTCGGAAACTCTTTGTTTCTTAGAAGATTCAATCCTTCTCAAAGAACAGTGAGTTTCCAAGGACTGTGCCTAGGGCTACTTGAAGAGGAAACAAACCATAGAGACAAAACTGAGAACTCCTTTATTTTGTCAAGTTTCAAAGAGCTACTACAAACCATGTCGGATATAGAATTCCAAATTCATCTATGTATATAGGAGAGAACAGAGTGAAACCTAAAAATAAAAACTGCTACTGTAAACGAATGCTTCAACCTAGAAGAACAAAATTTGTTGTGTCTTGTGGGATTTGTGTACGGATCAATACCACCATGTATCATGAATATTGGGTGAAAAAATATTTGCTGGTATTTCGGAAACTTGTAATTTCTTAAAGCTTGGCAACCCCTCTCAATTAAAGTGCTTTTCCACAATCTGTGCCTAGGGCTACTTGAAGAGGAAACAAACCATAGAGACAAAACTGTGAACTACTTTGTTTTGTCAAGTTTCAAAGAGCTACTACAAACCATGTTGGATTTAGAGTTCCAAATTCATCTGTCTATATAAGAGAGAACAGAGTGAAACCTAAACATAAAAACTGCTACTCTAGACGAAAGCTTCAACCTAGAAGAACAAAATTTGGTGAGCCAAGTGGGTTTTGTGTACTGATCCTTACCACCAAGTGTGATCAAGATTGCATGAAAAAATATTTGCTGGTATTTCGGAAACTCGTTGTTTCTTTGAAGCTTGGCAACCCCACTCAATGAAAGTGCTTTTCCAGAGTCTGTTCCTAGGGGTACTTGAAGAGGAAACAAACCATTCAGACAAAACTGAGAACTCCTTTATTTTGTCAAGTTTCAAAGAGCTACTACAAACCATGTTGGATTTAGAGTTCCAAATTAAATATCTATACAGCAGAGAACAGAGTGAAACCTAAAAATAAAAACTGCTACTGTAAATGAAAGCTTCATTCTAGAAGAACAAAATTTGGTGAACCAAGTGGGATTTGTGTAGTGATCATTACCCCCAAGTATCATCAAGATTGGGTGAAAAAATATTTGCTGTTATTTCGGAAACTCGTTATTTCTTAGAAGCTTGGCAATCCCTCTCAATGAAAGTGCTTTTCCACCGTCTGTGCCTAGGGCTACCTGAAGAGGAAACAAACCATAGAGACAAAACTGAGAACTACTTTATTTTGTCATGTTTCAAAGAGCTACTGCAAACCATGTTGGATTTAGAGTTCCAAATTCATCTATCTATATAGCAGAGAACAGAGTAAAACCTAAACATAAAAACTGCTACTGTAGACCAACGCTTCAAATTGGAAGAACAATATTTGGTGAGCCAAGTGGGATTGGTGTACTGATCATTACCACCAAGTATCATCAACATTGTGTGAAAAAAATATTTGCTGGTATTTCGGAAACTCGTAATTTCTTGGAAGCTTGGCAACCCAGCTCAATGAAAGTGCTTTTCCACAGTCAGTGCCTAGGGCTACTTAAAGAGGAAAAAATCCATAGAGACAAAACTGAGAACTCCTTTCTTTTGTCAAGTTTCAAAGAGCTACTACAAACCATGTTGGATTTACAGTTCCAAATTCATCTATCTATGTACGAGAGAACAGAGTGAAACCTAAATATAAAAAATGTTAGTGTAAACGAAAAATTCAACATAGAACAACAAAATTTGGTGAGCCAAGTGGGATTTGTGCACCTGTCATTACCACCACGTATCATCAAGATTGGTTGAAAAAATATTTGCTGGCATTTAGGAAACTCGTAATTTCTTGGAAGCTTTGCGACCCCTTTCATTGAAAATGCTTTTCGACAGTCTCTGCTTAGGGCTACATGAAGAGAAAAAATCATAGAGACAAAACTGAGAACTCCTTTATTTTGTCAAGTTTCAAAGAACTACTACAAACCATGTTGGATTTAGAGTACCGAATTCATCTATCTATATAGGAGAGAACAGAGTGAAACCTAAAAATAAAAACTGCTACTGTAAATGAACGCTTCTACCTAGAAGAACAAAATTTGGTGAGCCAAGTGGGATTTGTGTACTCATCATTACCACCACGTATCATCAAGATTGGGTGAAAAATTATCTGCTGGTATTTTGGAAACTCGTAATTTCTTGGAAGCTTGGCAACCCCTGTCAATGAAATTGCTTTTCCACAGTCTGTGCCTAGGGCTGCTTGAAGAGGAAACAAACCATTGAGACAAAACTGAGAACTCCTTTCTTTTGTCAAGTTTCAAAGAGCTACTACAAACCATGTTGGATTTAGAGTTCCAAATTCATCTATCTATATAGGAGAGACCATAGTGAAACCTAAATATAAAAATTGCTACTGTAAACGAACGTTTCAACCTAGAAGATCAAAATTTTTTGAGCCAAGTGGGACTTGTGGACTTGTCATTACCACCACATATCTTCAAGATTGGGTAGTAAAATATTGGCGGGTATTTCGGAAACTCGTAATTTTTGGAAGCTTGGCAACCCCTCTCAATGAAAGTGCTTTTCCACAGTCTCTGCTTAGGACTACTTGAAGCGGAAACAAATCATAGAGACAAAACTGAGAACTCCTTTATTTTGTCAAGTTTCAAAGAGCTACTACAAACCATGTTGGATTTAGAGTTCCAAATTCATCTATCAATATAGGAGAGAACAGAGTGAAACACAAATATAAAAACTGCTACTGTAGACGAACGCTCGCTTCAGCCTAGAAGAACAAAATTTGGTGAGCCAAGTGGGATTTGTGTACTGATCATTACCACCAAGTATCATCAAGATAGGTGAAAATATATTTGCTGGTATTTCGGAAACTCGTTATTTCTTAGAAGCTTGGCAACCCCTCTCAATGAAAGTGCTTTTCCATAGTCTGTTCCTAGGGCTACTTGAAGAGGAAACAAATCATAGAGACAAAACTGAGAACCCCTATATTTTGTCAAGTTTCAAAGAGCTACTACACACCATGTTGGATTTAGAGTTCCAAATTCATCTGTCTATATAGGAGAGAACAGAGGGAAACCTAAATCTATAAACTGCTACTGTAAAGGAACGCTTCAACCTAGAAGAACAAAATTTGGTGAGCCAAGTGGGATTTGTGTACTTGTCATTACCACCACGTATCATCAAGATTGGGTGAAAGGTATTTGCTGATATTTCGGAAACTCTTTATTTCTTAGAAGATTCCAACCCCTCTCAAAGAAAGTGATTTTCCAAGGACTGTGCCTAGGGCTACTTGAAGAGGAAACAAACCATAGAGACAAAACTGAGAACTCCTTTATTTTGTCAAGTTTCAAAGAGCTACTACAAACCATGTCGGATATAGAATTCCAAATTCATCTATGTATATAGGAGAGAACAGAGTGAAACCTAAAAATAAAAACTGCTACTGTAAACGAACGCTTCAACCTAGAAGAACAAAATTTGTTGTGTCTTGTGGGATTTGTGTACGGATCAATACCACCATGTATCATGAATATTGGGTGAAAAAATATTTGCTGGTATTTCGGAAACTTGTAATTTCTTAAAGCTTGGCAACCCCTCTCAATTAAAGTGCTTTTCCACAATCTGTGCCTAGGGCTACTTGAAGAGGAAACAAACCATAGAGACAAAACTGTGAACTACTTTGTTTTGTCAAGTTTCAAAGAGCTACTACAAACCATGTTGGATTTAGAGTTCCAAATTCATCTGTCTATATAAGAGAGAACAGAGTGAAACCTAAACATAAAAACTGCTACTCTAGACGAAAGCTTCAACCTAGAAGAACAAAATTTGGTGAGCCAAGTGGGTTTTGTGTACTGATCCTTACCACCAAGTGTGATCAAGATTGCATGAAAAAATATTTGCTGGTATTTCGGAAACTCGTTGTTTCTTTGAAGCTTGGCAACCCCACTCAATGAAAGTGCTTTTCCAGAGTCTGTTCCTAGGGGTACTTGAAGAGGAAACAAACCATTCAGACAAAACTGAGAACTCCTTTATTTTGTCAAGTTTCAAAGAGCTACTACAAACCATGTTGGATTTAGAGTTCCAAATTAAATATCTATACAGCAGAGAACAGAGTGAAACCTAAAAATAAAAACTGCTACTGTAAATGAAAGCTTCATTCTAGAAGAACAAAATTTGGTGAACCAAGTGGGATTTGTGTAGTGATCATTACCCCCAAGTATCATCAAGATTGGGTGAAAAAATATTTGCTGTTATTTCGGAAACTCGTTATTTCTTAGAAGCTTGGCAGACCCTCTCAATGAAAGTGCTTTTCCACCGTCTGTGCCTAGGGCTACCTGAAGAGGAAACAAACCATAGAGACAAAACTGAGAACTACTTTATTTTGTCATGTTTCAAAGAGCTACTGCAAACCATGTTGGATTTAGAGTTCCAAATTCATCTATCTATATAGGAGAGAACAGAGGGAAACCTAAATATAAAAACTGCTAAGGTCGACGAACGTTTCAACCTAGAAGAACAAAATTTGGTGAGCCAAGTGGGATTTGTGTACTGATCATTACCCCCAAGTATCATCAACATTGTGTGAAAAAATATTTGCTGGTATTTCAGAAACTCGTTATTTCTTAGAAGCTTGGCAAACCTTCTCAATGAAAGTGCTTTTCCACCGTCGGTCCCTAGGGCTAATTTTAGAGGAAACAAACCATAGAGACAAAACTGGAAACTCCTTTCTTTTGTCAAGTTTCAAAGAGCTACTGCAAACAATGTTGGATTTAGAGTTCCAAATTCATCTATCTATATAGCAGAGAATAGAGTGAAACCAAAATATAAAAACTGCTACTGTAGACGATCGCTTCAACCTAGAAGAACAAAATTTGGTGAGCCAAGTGGGATTTGTGGACTTGTCATTACCACCACGTATGATCAAGATTGGGTGAAAAAATATTTGCTGGTATTTCGGAAACTCGTAATTTCTTGGAAGCTTGGCAACCCCTCTCAATAAAAGTGCTTTTCCACAGTCTCTGCTTAGGGCTACTTGAAGGAGATACAAATCATAGAGACAAAACTGAGACTTCCTTTATTTTGTGAAGTTTCAAAGAGCTACTACAAACCATGTAGGATTTAGAGTTCCAAATTCATCTATCTATATTGGAGAGAACAGAGTTAAACCTAAATATAAAAAATGCTACTGTAGACGAACGCTTCAACCTAGAAGAACAAAATTTGTGAGCCAAGTGGGTTTTGTGTACTGATCATTACCACCAAGTATCATCAACATTGGGTGAAAAAATATTTGCTGGTATTTCGGAAACTCGTTATTTCTTAGAAGCTTGGCAACCCCTCTCAATGAAAGTGCTTTTCCACCGTCGGTGCCTAGGGCTAATTGAGGAGGAGACAAACCATAGAGACAAAACTGGGAACTCCTTTCTTTTGTCAAGTTTCAAATAGCTACGACAAACCATGTTGGATTTAGAGTTCTAAATTCATATCTACATAGCAGAGAACAGAGTGAAACCTAAATATGAAAACTGCTACTGTAGATGAACGCTTCAACCTAGAAGAACAAAATTTGGTGAGCCAAGTGGGATTTGTGTACCGATCATCACCACCAAGTATCACCAAGATAGGCTGAAAAAATATTTGCTGGTATTTCGGAAACTCGTAATTTCTTGGAAGCTTGGCAACCCCTCTCAATGAAAGTGCTTTTCCACAGTCTCTGCTTAGGGCTACTTGAAGCAGATACAAATCATAGAGAAAAAACTGAGACTTCCTTTATTTTGTGAAGTTTCAAAGAGCTACTACAAACCATGTAGGATTTAGAGTTCCAAATTCATCTATCTATATTGGAGAGAACAGAGTTAAACCTAAATATAAAAAATGCTACTGTAGACGAACGCTTCAACCTAGAAGAACAAAATTTGTGAGCCAAGTGGGTTTTGTGTACTGATCATTACCACCAAGTATCATCAACATTGGGTGAAAAAATATTTGCTGGTATTTCGGAAACTCGTTATTTCTTAGAAGCTTGGCAACCCCTCTCAATGAAAGTGCTTTTCCACCGTCGGTGCCTAGGGCTAATTGAGGAGGAAACAAACCATAGAGACAAAACTGGGAACTCCTTTCTTTTGTCAAGTTTCAAATAGCTACGACAAACCATGTTGGATTTAGAGTTCTAAATTCATATCTACATAGCAGAGAACAGAGTGAAACCTAAATATAAAAACTGCTACTGTAGATGAACGCTTCAACCTAGAAGAACAAAATTTGGTGAGCCAAGTGGGATTTGTGTACCGATCATCACCACCAAGTATCATCAAGATTGGGTGAAAAAATATTTGCTGATATTTCGGAAACTCGTTATTTCTTAGAAGATTCCAACCCCTCTCAAAGAAAGTGATTGTCCAAGGACTGTGCCTAGGGCTACTTGAAGAGGAAACAAACCATAGAGACAAAACTGAGAACTCCTTTATTTTGTAAGGTTTCAAAGAGCTACTACAAACCATGTCGGATATAGAATTCCAAATTCATCTATCTATATAGGAGAGAACAGAGTGAAACCTTAAAATAAAAACTGCTACTGTAAACGAACGCTTCAAAATAGAAGAACAAAATTTGGTGGGCGAAGTGAGATTTGTGTACTGATCATTACCACAACGTATCATGAAGATTGGGTGAAACAATATTTCCTGGTGTTACGGAAACTCGTTATTTCTTAGAAGCTTGGCAAACCCTCTCAATGAAAGTGCTTTTCCACAGTCTGTGCCAAGGGCTACTTGAAGAGGAAACAAACCATTGAGACTAAACTGAGAACTCCTTTATATTCTCAAGTTTCAAAGAGCAACTAAAAACCATGTTGGATTTAGAGTTCCAAATTCAACTATCTATAAGGAGAGAACAGAGTGAAACCTAAATATAAAAAATGTTAGTGTAAACGAACACTTCAACATAGAACAACAAAATTTGGTGAGCCAAGTGGGATTTGTGCACCTGTCATTACCACCACGTATCATCAAGATTCGTTGAAAAAATATTTGCTGGTATTTAGGAAACTCGTAATTTCTTGGAAGCTTTGCGACCCCTTTCATTGAAAATGCTTTTCGACAGTCTCTGCGTAGGGCTACATGAAGAGGAAAAAATCATAGAGACAAAACTGAGAACTCCTTTATTTTGTCAAGTTTCAAAGAACTACTACAAACCATGTTGGATTTAGAGTACCGAATTCATCTATCTATATAGGAGAGAACAGAGTGAATCCTAAAAATAAAAACTGCTACTGTAAATGAACGCTTCTACCTAGAAGAACAAAATTTGGTGAGCCAAGTGGGATTTGTGTACTCATCATTACCACCACGTATCATCAAGATTGGGTGAAAAATTATCTGCTGGTATTTCGGAAACTCGTAATTTCTTGGAAGCTTGGCAACCCCTGTCAATGAAATTGCTTTTCCACAGTCTGTGCCTAGGGCTGCTTGAAGAGGAAACAAACCATAGAGAAAAAACTGAGAACTACTTTATTTTTCAAGTTTTCAAAGAGCAATTACACACCATGCTGGATTTAGAGTTCCAAATTCATTTCTCTATATAGGAGAGAACAGAGTGAAACCTAAATATAAATACTGCTACTGTAGACGAACGCTTCAACCTAGAAAAACAAAATTTGGTGAGCCAAGTGGCATTTGTGAACTGATCAATACCACCAAGTATCATCAACATTGGGTGAAAAAATATTTGCTGGTATTTCGGAAACTCGTTATTTCTTAGACGCTTGGCAACCCCTCTCAATGTAAGTGGTTTTCCACAGTCTGTGCCTAGGGCTACTTGAAGAGGAAACAAACCATTGAGACAAAACTGAGAACTCCTTTATTTTGTCATGTTTCAAAGAGCTATTACAAACCATGTTGTATTTAGAGTTCCAAAATCAACTATCTATATAGGAGAGAACACAGGGAAACCTAAATATAAAAACTGCTGCTGTAGACGAATGCTTCAACCTAGAAGAACAAAATTTGTGAGCCAAGTGGGATTTGTGTACTGATCATTACCCCCAAGTATCATCAACATTGTGTGAAAAAATATTTGCTGGTATTTCAGAAACTCCTTATTTCTAAGAAGCTTGGCAAACCCTCTCAATGAAAGTGCTTTTCCACCGTCGGTCCCTAGGGCTAATTTTAGAGGAAACAAACCATAGACACAAAACTGGAAACTCCTTTCTTTTGTCAAGTTTCAAAGAGCTACTGCAAACAATGTTGGATTTAGAGTTCCAAATTCATCTATCTATATAGCAGAGAACCGAGTGAAACCAAAATATAAAAACTGCTACTGTAGACGATCGCTTCAACCTAGAAGAACAAAATTTGGTGAGCCAAGTGGGATTTGTGGACTTGTCATTACCACCACGTATGATCAAGATTGGGTGAAAAAATATTTGCTGGTATTTCGGAAACTCGTAATTTCTTGGAAGCTTGGCAACCCCTCTCAATGAAAGTGCTTTTCCACAGTCTCTGCTTAGGGCTACTTGAAGCGGATACAAATCATAGAGACAAAACTGAGACTTCCTTTATTTTGTGAAGTTTCAAAGAGCTACTACAAACCATGTAGGATTTAGAGTTCCAAATTCATCTATCTATATTGGAGAGAACAGAGTTAAACCTAAATATAAAAACTGCTACTGTAGACGAACGCTTCAACATAGAAGAACAAAATTTGGTGAGCCAAGTGGGATTTGTGTACTGATCATTACCACCACGTATGATCAACATTGGGTGAAAAAATATTTGCTGGTATTTAGCAAACTAGTAATTTCATGGAAGCTTGGCAACCCCTTTCAATGAAAGTGCTTTTCCACTGTCTGTGCCTAGGGATACTTGAAGAGGAAACAAACCATAGAGACAAAATTGAGAACTCCTTTATTTTTTCAAGTTTCAAAGAGCTACTACAAACCATGTTGGAATTAGAGTTCCAATTTCATCTAACTATATAGGAGAGAACAGAGTGAAACCTAAATATAAAAACTGCTACTGTAGACGATCGCGTCAACGTAGAAGAACAAAATTTGGTGAGCCAAGTGGGATTTGTGTACTGATCATTACCACCCTGTATCATCAACGTGGGTGAAAAAATATTTGCTGGTTATCGGAAACTCGTTATTTCTTAGAAGCTTGGCAACACCTCTCAATGAAACTGCTTTTCCAAAGTCTGTGCCTAGGGCTAATTGAAGAAGAAAGAAACCACAGAGACAAAACTGAGAACTACTTTATTTTGTCAAGTTTCAAAGAGCTACTAGGAACAATGTTGGATTTAGAGTTCCAAATTCGTCTATCTATATAGTAGAGAACAGAGTGAAACCTGAAAATAAAAACTGCTACTGTAAACAAACGCTTCAATCAAGAAGAACAAAATTTGTTGAGCCAAGTGGGATTTGTGGACTTGTCATTACCACCACGTGTCATCAAGATTGGGTGAAAAAATATTTGCTGGTATTTCAGAAATTCGTAATTTCTTGGAAGCTTGGCAACCCCTCTCAATGAAAGTGCTTTTCCACAGTCTCTGCTTAGGGCTACTTGAATCAGAAACAAATCATAGAGACAAAATTGAGAACACCTTTATTTTTTCAATTTTCAAAGAGCTACTACAAACCATGTTGGATTTAGAGTTCCAAATTCATCTATCTATATAGGAGAGAACAGAGTGAAACCTAAAAATATAAAATGCTACTGCACACGAAAGCTTCAACGTAGAAGAACAAAATTTGGTGAGCCTAGTGGGATTTGTGTACTGTCATTACCACGACGTATAATCAAGATTAGGTGAAAAAATATTTGCTGGAATTTCGGAAACTCGTAATTTCTTGGAAGCTTGACAACCCTTCTCAATGAAAGTGCTTTTCCACAGTCTCTGCATAGGGCTACTTGAAGCGGAAACAAATCATAGAGACAAAACTGAGAACTCCTTTATTTTTTCAAGTTTCAAAGAGCTACTACAAACCATGTTGGATTTAGAGTTCCAAATTCATCTATCTATATAGGAGAGAACAGAGGGACCTAAATATAAAAACTGCTACTGTAGACGAACGCTTGAACTTAGAAGATCTAAATTTTGTGAGCCAAGTGGGATTTGTGTACAGATCATTACCACCAAGTATCATAAAAATTGGGTGAAAAAATATTTGCTGGTATTTCGGAAACTCTTTATTTCTTAGAAGCTTGGCAACCCCTCTCAATGAAAGTGCTTTTCCACAGTCTGTGCGTAGGGCTACTTGAAGAGGAAACAAACCAAAGAGAAAAAACTGAGAACTCCTTTATTTTGTAAAGTTTCAAAGAGCTACTACAAACCATGTTGGATTTAGAATTCCAATTCATCAATCTATATATGAGAGAACAGAGTGAAACCTAAATATATAAACAGCTACTGTAAACGAACGCTTCACCCTAGAAGAACAAAAATTGGTAAACCAAGTGGGATTTGTGTACTGTCATTACCACCACGTATCATCAAGATTAGGAGAAAAAATATTTGCTGGTTTTTCATAAACTCGTAATTTCTTGGAAGCTTGGCAACCCCTCTCAATGAAAGTGCTTTTCCACAGTCTCTGCATAGGGCTACTTGAAGCGGAAACAAATCATAGAGAAAAAACTGAGAACTCATTTATTTTTTCAAGTTTGAAAGAGCTACTACAAACCATGTTGTATTTAGAGTTCCAAATTCTTCTATTCATATAGGAGAGAACAGAGTGAACCCTAAAAATAAAAACTGCCACTCTAAACGAACGCTTCAAACTAGAAGAAAATTTGGTGAGCCAAGCAGGATTTTTGTACTGATCATTACCACCAAGTATCATCAAGATTGGGTGAAAAAATCTTTGCTGGTATTTCGGAAACTCGTTATTTCTTAGAAGCTTGGCAACCCCTTTCAATGAAAGTGCTTTTCGACAGTCTGTGCCTAGGGCTAATTTAAGAGGTAACAAACCATAGAGACAAAATTGAGAACACCTTTATTTTGTCAAGTTTCAAAGATCTACTACAAACCAGGTTGGATTTAGAGTTCCAAATTCATCTATCTATATAGGAGAGACCATAGTGAAACCTAAATATAAAAATTGCTACTGTAAACGAACGTTTCAACCTAGAAGATCAAAATTTTTTGAGCCAAGTGGGACTTGTGGACTTGTCATTACCACCACATATCTTCAAGATTGGGTAGTAAAATATTGGCGGGTATTTCGGAAACTCGTAATTTTTGGAAGCTTGGCAACCCCTCTCAATGAAAGTGCTTTTCCACAGTCTCTGCTTAGGACTACTTGAAGCGGAAACAAATCATAGAGACAAAACTGAGAACTCCTTTATTTTGTCAAGTTTCAAAGAGCTACTACAAACCATGTTGGATTTAGAGTTCCAAATTCATCTATCAATATAGGAGAGAACAGAGTGAAACACAAATATAAAAACTGCTACTGTAGACGAACGCTCGCTTCAGCCTAGAAGAACAAAATTTGGTGAGCCAAGTGGGATTTGTGTACTGATCATTACCACCAAGTATCATCAAGATAGGTGAAAATATATTTGCTGGTATTTCGGAAACTCGTTATTTCTTAGAAGCTTGGCAACCCCTCTCAATGAAAGTGCTTTTCCATAGTCTGTTCCTAGGGCTACTTGAAGTGGAAACAAATCATAGAGACAAAACTGAGAACCCCTATATTTTGTCAAGTTTCAAAGAGCTACTACACACCATGTTGGATTTAGAGTTCCAAATTCATCTGTCTATATAGGAGAGAACAGAGGGAAACCTAAATCTATAAACTGCTACTGTAAAGGAAAGCTTCAACCTAGAAGAACAAAATTTGGTGAGCCAAGTGGGATTTGTGTACTTGTCATTACCACCACGTATCATCAAGATTGGGTGAAAGGTATTTGCTGATATTTCGGAAACTCGTTATTTCTTAGAAGATTCCAACCCCTCTCAAAGAAAGTGATTTTCCAAGGACTGTGCCTAGGGCTACTTGAAGAGGAAACAAACCATAGAGACAAAACTGAGAACTCCTTTATTTTGTCAAGTTTCAAAGAGCTACTACAAACCATGTCGGATATAGAATTCCAAATTCATCTATGTATATAGGAGAGAACAGAGTGAAACCTAAAAATAAAAACTGCTACTGTAAACGAACGCTTCAACCTAGAAGAACAAAATTTGTTGTGTCTTGTGGGATTTGTGTACGGATCAATACCACCATGTATCATGAATATTGGGTGAAAAAATATTTGCTGGTATTTCGGAAACTTGTAATTTCTTAAAGCTTGGCAACCCCTCTCAATTGAAGTGCTTTTCCACAATCTGTGCCTAGGGCTACTTGAAGAGGAAACAAACCATAGAGACAAAACTGTGAACTACTTTGTTTTGTCAAGTTTCAAAGAGCTACTACAAACCATGTTGGATTTAGAGTTCCAAATTCATCTGTCTATATAAGAGAGAACAGAGTGAAACCTAAACATAAAAACTGCTACTCTAGACGAAAGCTTCAACCTAGAAGAACAAAATTTGGTGAGCCAAGTGGGTTTTGTGTACTGATCCTTACCACCAAGTGTGATCAAGATTGCATGAAAAAATATTTGCTGGTATTTCGGAAACTCGTTGTTTCTTTGAAGCTTGGCAACCCCACTCAATGAAAGTGCTTTTCCAGAGTCTGTTCCTAGGGGTACTTGAAGAGGAAACAAACCATTCAGACAAAACTGAGAACTCCTTTATTTTGTCAAGTTTCAAAGAGCTACTACAAACCATGTTGGATTTAGAGTTCCAAATTAAATATCTATACAGCAGAGAACAGAGTGAAACCTAAAAAGAAAAACTGCTACTGTAAATGAAAGCTTCAATCTAGAAGAACAAAATTTGGTGAA
This sequence comes from Callospermophilus lateralis, assembly GCF_048772815.1. NCBI lineage: Eukaryota > Metazoa > Chordata > Mammalia > Rodentia > Sciuridae > Callospermophilus > Callospermophilus lateralis. The sequence goes on from NW_027513729.1 coordinate 144,416, forward strand.
CCAAGTGGGATTTGTGTAGTGATCATTACCCCCAAGTATCATCAAGATTGGGTGAAAAAATATTTGCTGTTATTTCGGAAACTCGTTATTTCTTAGAAGCTTGGCAGACCCTCTCAATGAAAGTGCTTTTCCACCGTCTGTGCCTAGGGCTACCTGAAGAGGAAACAAACCATAGAGACAAAACTGAGAACTACTTTATTTTGTCATGTTTCAAAGAGCTACTGCAAACCATGTTGGATTTAGAGTTCCAAATTCATCTATCTATATAGGAGAGAACAGAGGGAAACCTAAATATAAAAACTGCTAAGGTAGACGAACGTTTCAACCTAGAAGAACAAAATTTGGTGAGCCAAGTGGGATTTGTGTACTGATCATTACCCCCAAGTATCATCAACATTGTGTGAAAAAATATTTGCTGGTATTTCAGAAACTCGTTATTTCTTAGAAGCTTGGCAAACCTTCTCAATGAAAGTGCTTTTCCACCGTCGTTCCCTAGGGCTAATTTTAGAGGAAACAAACCATAGAGACAAAACTGGAAACTCCTTTCTTTTGTCAAGTTTCAAAGAGCTACTGCAAACAATGTTGGATTTAGAGTTCCAAATTCATCTATGTATATAGCAGAGAATAGAGTGAAACCAAAATATAAAAACTGCTACTGTAGACGATCGCTTCAACCTAGAAGAACAAAATTTGGTGAGCCAAGTGGGATTTGTGGACTTGTCATTACCACCACGTATGATCAAGATTGGGTGAAAAAATATTTGCTGGTATTTCGGAAACTCGTAATTTCTTGGAAGCTTGGCAACCCCTCTCAATAAAAGTGCTTTTCCACAGTCTCTGCTTAGGGCTACTTGAAGGAGATACAAATCATAGAGACAAAACTGAGACTTCCTTTATTTTGTGAAGTTTCAAAGAGCTACTACAAACCATGTAGGATTTAGAGTTCCAAATTCATCTATCTATATTGGAGAGAACAGAGTTAAACCTAAATATAAAAAATGCTACTGTAGACGAACGCTTCAACCTAGAAGAACAAAATTTGTGAGCCAAGTGGGTTTTGTGTACTGATCATTACCACCAAGTATCATCAACATTGGGTGAAAAAATATTTGCTGGTATTTCGGAAACTCGTTATTTCTTAGAAGCTTGGCAACCCCTCTCAATGAAAGTGCTTTTCCACCGTCGGTGCCTAGGGCTAATTGAGGAGGAGACAAACCATAGAGACAAAACTGGAAACTCCTTTCTTTTGTCAAGTTTCAAATAGCTACGACAAACCATGTTGGATTTAGAGTTCTAAATTCATATCTACATAGCAGAGAACAGAGTGAAACCTAAATATAAAAACTGCTACTGTAGATGAACGCTTCAACCTAGAAGAACAAAATTTGGTGAGCCAAGTGGGATTTGTGTACCGATCATCACCACCAAGTATCATCAAGATAGGCTGAAAAAATATTTGCTGGTATTTCGGAAACTCGTAATTTCTTGGAAGCTTGGCAACCCCTCTCAATGAAGGTGCTTTTCCACAGTCTCTGCTTAGGGCTACTTGAAGCAGATACAAATCATAGAGAAAAAACTGAGACTTCCTTTATTTTGTGAAGTTTCAAAGAGCTACTACAAACCATGTAGGATTTAGAGTTCCAAATTCATCTATCTATATTGGAGAGAACAGAGTTAAACCTAAATATAAAAATGCTACTGTAGACGAACGCTTCAACCTAGAAGAACAAAATTTGTGAGCCAAGTGGGTTTTGTGTACTGATCATTACCACCAAGTATCATCAACATTGGTGAAAAAATATTTGCTGGTATTTCGGAAACTCGTTATTTCTTAGAAGCTTGGCAACCCCTCTCAATGAAAGTGCTTTTCCACCGTCGGTGCCTAGGGCTAATTGAGGAGGAAACAAACCATAGAGACAAAACTGGGAACTCCTTTCTTTTGTCAAGTTTCAAATAGCTACGACAAACCATGTTGGATTTAGAGTTCTAAATTCATATCTACATAGCAGAGAACAGAGTGAACCTAAATATAAAAACTGCTACTGTAGATGAACGCTTCAACCTAGAAGAACAAAATTTGGTGAGCCAAGTGGGATTTGTGTACCGATCATCACCACCAAGTATCATCAAGATTGGGTGAAAAAATATTTGCTGATATTTCGGAAACTCGTTATTTCTTAGAAGATTCCAACCCCTCTCAAGAAAGTGATTGTCCAAGGACTGTGCCTAGGGCTACTTGAAGAGGAAACAAACCATAGAGACAAAACTGAGAACTCCTTTATTTTGTAAGGTTTCAAAGAGCTACTACAAACCATGTCGGATATAGAATTCCAAATTCATCTATCTATATAGGAGAGAACAGAGTGAAACCTTAAAATAAAAACTGCTACTGTAAACGAACGCTTCAAAATAGAAGAACAAAATTTGGTGGGCGAAGTGAGATTTGTGTACTGATCATTAACCCACAACGTA
>NW_027513730.1:0-146453 GCF_048772815.1 Callospermophilus lateralis
AATTTTCACTCTTCTAGGTTCAAGCGTTCGTTTCCAGTAACAGTTTGAATTTTTAGGTTTCACTCTGTTTTCTCCTACATAGATAGCTGTGTTTGGAATTCTAAATCAAACACGGTTTGTGCTAGCTCCTTGAAACTTGACCAAATGAAGTAGTTCTAAGTTTTATCTCTATGGTTTGTTTCCTCTTGAAGTACCCCATGCAGAGACTGGCGAAAAAACACTTTCGTTTGAAAGGGGTTGCCAAGCTTCCAAAAAACTTCTAGTTTGCTGAAATCTCAGCAAACTTTTTTTCACCAAATCTTGATGATACTTGGTGGTAATGATCAGTTCACTAATCCCACTTGGCTGCCCAATTTTTATTCTTCTAGGTTGAAGCAATCGTTTCCAGTAACAGTTTGAATTTTTAGGTTTCACTCTGTTTTCTCCTACAGAGATAGCTGTGTTTGGAATTCTAAATCAAACACGGTTTGTGCTAGCTCCTTGAAACTTGACCAAATGAAGTAGTTATAAGTTCTATCTCTATGGTTTGTTTCCTCTTGAAGTACCCCATGCAGAGACTGGCAAAAACACTTTCGTTTGAAAGGGGTTGCCAAGCTTCCAAAAAATTACTAGTGCTGAAATCTCAGCAAACCATTTTTTCACCAAATCTTGATGATACTTGGTGGTAATGATCAGTTCACTAAGCCAACTTTGCTGCCCAATTTTTATTCTTCCATGTTGAAGAATTCGTTTCAAGTAACAGTTTGATTTTTAGGTTTCACTCTCTTTTCTCCTACATAGATAGCTGTGTTTGGATTTCTAAATCAAACACGGTTGGGCTAGCTCCTTGAAACTTGACCAAAATGAAGTAGTTCTAAGTTCTATCTCTATGGTTTGTTTCCTCTTGAAGTACCCCATGCAGAGACTGGCGAAAAACTCTTTCTTTTGAAAGGGGTTGCCAAGCTTCCAAAAAAACTACTAGTTTGCTGAAATCTCAGCAAACATTTTTTCACCAAATCTTGATGATACTTGCTGGTAATGATCAGTTCACTAAGTCCACTTGGCTGCCCATTTTTCACTCTTCTAGGTTCAAGCGTTCGTTTACAGTAACAGTTTGAATTTTTAGGTTTCACTCTGTTTTCTCCTATATATAGATACTGTGTTTGGAATTCTAAAATCAAACACGATTTGTGCTAGCTCCTTGAAACTTGACCAAATGAAGTAGTTCTAAGTTCTATCTCTATGGTTTGTTTCCTCTTGAAGTACCCCAATGCAGAGACTGGCGGAAAACACTTTCGTTTGAAAGGGGTTGCCAAGCCTCCAAAAAACTACTAGTTTGCTGAAATCTCAGCAAACATTTTTTCACCAAACCTTGATGATACTTGGTGGTAATGATCAGTTCACTAAGCCCACTTGGCTTCCCAATTTTCACTCTTCTAGGTTCAAGCGTTCGTTTAAAGTAACTGTTTGAATTTTTAGGTTTTCACTCTGTTTTCTCCTACATAGATAGCTGTGTTTGGAATTCTAAATCAAACAAGGTTTGTGCTAGCTCCTTGAAACTTGACCAAATGAAGTAGTTCTAAGTTCTATCTCTATGGTTTGTTTCCTCTTGAAGTACCCCATGCAGAGACTGGCGGAAAAACACTTTCGTTTGAAAGGGGTTGCCAAGCTTCCAAAAAACTACTAGTTTGCTGAAATCTCAGCAAACATTTTTTCACCAAATCTTGATGATACTTGGTGGTAATGATCAGTTCACTAATCCCACTTGGCTGCCCAATTTTTATTCTTCTATGTTGAAGCATTCGTTTCCAGTAACAGTTTGAATTTTTAGGTTTCACTCTGTTTTCTCCTACAGAGATAGCTGTGTTTGGAATTCTAAATCAAACACGGTTGTGCTAGCTCCTTGAAACTTGACCAAATGAAGTAGTTCTAAGTTCTATCTCTATGGTTTGTTTCCTCTTGAAGTACCCCATGCAGAGCCTGGCGAAAAACCACTTTCGTTTGAAAGGGGTTGCCAAGCTTCCAAAAATCTACTAGTTTGCTGAAATCTCAGCAAATATTTTTTCACCAAATCTTGATGTTACTTGGTGGTAATGATCAGTTCACTAAGACCACTTGGCTGCCCAATTTTCACTCTTCTAGGTTCAAGCGTTCGTTTCCAGTAACAGTTTGAATTTTTAGGTTTCACTCTGTTTTCTTCTATATAGATAGCTGTGTTTGGAATTCTAAATCAAACACGGTTTGTGCTAGCTCCTTGAAACTTGACCAAATGAAGTAGTTCTAAGTTCTATCTCTATGGTTTGTTTCCTCTTGAAGTACCCCATGCAGAGACTGGCGAAAAACACTTTCGTTTGAAAGGGGTTTCCAAGCTTCCAAAAATTACTAGTGCTGAAATCTCAGCAAACATTTTTTCACCAAATCTTGATGATACTTGGTGGTAATGATCAGTTCACTAAGCCGACTTTGCTGCCCAATTTTTATTCTTCCATGTTGAAGAAATCGTTTCAAGTAACAGTTTGAATTTTTAGGTTTCACTCTCTTTTCTCCTACATAGATAGCTGTGTTTGGATTTCTAAATCAAACACGGTTGGGCTAGCTCCTTGAAACTTGACCAAATGAAGTAGTTCTAAGTTCTATCTCTATGGTTTGTTTCCTCTTGAAGTACCCCATGCAGAGACTGGCGAAAAACTCTTTCTTTTGAAAGGGGTTGCCAAGCTTCCAAAAAACTACTAGTTTGCTGAAATCTCAGCAAACATTTTTTCACCAAATCTTGATGATACTTGCTGGTAATGATCAGTTCACTAAGCCCACTTGGCTGCCCATTTTTCACTCTTCTAGGTTCAAGCGTTCGTTTCCAGTAACAGTTTGAATTTTTAGGTTTCACTCTGTTTTCTCCTACATAGATACTGTGTTTGGAATTCTAAATCAAACACGATTTGTGCTAGCTCCTTGAAACTTGACCAAATGAAGTAGTTCTAAGTTCTATCTCTATGGTTTGTTTCCTCTTGAAGTACCCCATGCAGAGACTGGCGGAAAACACTTTCGTTTGAAAGGGGTTGCCAAGCTTCCAAAAAACTACTAGTTTGTTGAAATCTCAGCAAATATTTTTTCACCAAACCTTGATGATACTTCGTGGTAATGATCAGTTCACTAAGCCCACTTGGCTGCCCAATTTTCACTCTTCTAGGTTCAAGCGTTCGTTTAAAGTAACAGTTTGAATTTTTAGGTTTCACTCTGTTTTCTCCTACATAGATAGCTGTGTTTGGAATTCTAAATCAAACAAGGTTTGTGCTAGCTCCTTGAAACTTGACCAAATGAAGTAGTTCTAAGCTCTATCTCTATGGTTTGTTTCCTCTTGAAGTACCCCATGCAGAGACTGGCGAAAAACACTTTCGTTTGAAAGGGGTTGCCAAGCTTCCAAAAAACTACTAGTTTGCTGAAATCTCAGCAAACATTTTTTCACCAAATCTTGATGATACTTGGTGGTAATGATCAGTTCACTAAGCCCACTTGGCTGACCAATTTTTATTCTTCTAGGTTGAAGCATTCGTTTCCAGTAACAGTTTGAATTTTTGGGTTTCACTCTGTTTTCTCCTACAGAGATAGCTGTGTTTGGAATTCTAAATCAAACACGGTTTGTGCTAGCTCCTTGAAACTTGACCAAATGAACTAGTTCTAAGTTCTATCTCTATGGTTTGTTTCCTCTTGAAGTACCCCATGCAGAGACTGGGGAAAAACACTTTCGTTTGAAAGGGGTTGCCAAGCTTCCAAAAAACTACTAGTTTGCTGAAATCTCAGCAAACATTTTTTCACCAAATCTTGATGATACTTGGTGGTAATGTTCAGTTCACTAAGCCCACTTGGCTGCCCAATTTTCACTCTTCTAGGTTCAAGCGTTCGTTTCCAGTAACAGTTTGAATTTTTAGGTTTCACTCTGTTTTCTCCTACATAGATACTGTGTTTGGAATTCTAAATCAAACACGGTTTGTGCTCGCTCCTTGAAACTTGACCAAATGAAGTAGTTCTAAGTTCTATCTCTATGGTTTGTTTCCTCTTGAAGTACCCCATGCAGAGACTGGCGGAAAACACTTTCGTTTGAAAGGGGTTGCCAAGCTTCCAAAAAACTACTAGTTTGCTGAAATCTCAGCAAACATTTTTTCACCAAATCTTGATGATACTTGGTGGTAATGATCAGTTCACTAAGCCCACTTGGCTGCCCAATTTTTATTCTTCTAGGTTGAAGCATTCATTTCCAGTAACAGTTTTAATTTTTAGGTTTCACTCTGTTTTCTCCTACATAGATAGCTGTGTTTGGAATTCTAAATCAAACACGGTTTGTGCTAGCTCCTTGAAACTTGACCAAATGAAGTAGTTCTAAGTTCTATCTCTATGGTTTGTTTCCTCTTGAAGTACCCCATGCAGAGACTGGGGAAAAACACTTTCGTTGGAAAGGGGTTGCCAAGCTTCCAAAAAACTACTAGTTTGCTGAAATCTCAGCAAACATTTTTTCACCAAATCTTGATGATACTTGGTGGTAATGATCAGTTCACTAAGGCACTTGGCTGCCCAATTTTCACTCTTCTAGGTTCAAGCGTTCGTTTCCAGTAACAGTTTGAATTTTTAGGTTTCACTCTGTTTTCTCCTACATAGATAGCTGTGTTTGGAATTCTAAATCAAACACGGTTTGTGCTAGCTCCTTGAAACTTGACCAAATGAAGTAGTTCTAAGTTTTATCTCTATGGTTTGTTTCCTCTTGAAGTACCCCATGCAGAGACTGGCGAAAAAACACTTTCGTTTGAAAGGGGTTGCCAAGCTTCCAAAAAACTTCTAGTTTGCTGAAATCTCAGCAAACTTTTTTTCACCAAATCTTGATGATACTTGGTGGTAATGATCAGTTCACTAATCCCACTTGGCTGCCCAATTTTTATTCTTCTAGGTTGAAGCATTCGTTTCCAGTAACAGTTTGAATTTTTAGGTTTCACTCTGTTTTCTCCTACAGAGATAGCTGTGTTTGGAATTCTAAATCAAACACGGTTTGTGCTAGCTCCTTGAAACTTGACCAAATGAAGTAGTTATAAGTTCTATCTCTATGGTTTGTTTCCTCTTGAAGTACCCCATGCAGAGACTGGCAAAAAACACTTTCGTTTGAAAGGGGTTGCCAAGCTTCCAAAAAATTACTAGTGCTGAAATCTCAGCAAACATTTTTTCACCAAATCTTGATGATACTTGGTGGTAATGATCAGTTCACTAAGCCAACTTTGCTGCCCAATTTTTATTCTTCCATGTTGAAGAATTCGTTTCAAGTAACAGTTTGAATTTTTAGGTTTCACTCTCTTTTCTCCTACATAGATAGCTGTGTTTGGATTTCTAAATCAAACACGGTTGGGCTAGCTCCTTGAAACTTGACCAAATGAAGTAGTTCTAAGTTCTATCTCTATGGTTTGTTTCCTCTTGAAGTACCCCATGCAGAGACTGGCGAAAAACTCTTTCTTTTGAAAGGGGTTGCCAAGCTTCCAAAAAACTACTAGTTTGCTGAAATCTCAGCAAACATTTTTTCACCAAATCTTGATGATACTTGCTGGTAATGATCAGTTCACTAAGTCCACTTGGCTGCCCATTTTTCACTCTTCTAGGTTCAAGCGTTCGTTTACAGTAACAGTTTGAATTTTTAGGTTTCACTCTGTTTTCTCCTATATAGATACTGTGTTTGGAATTCTAAATCAAACACGATTTGTGCTAGCTCCTTGAAACTTGACCAAATGAAGTAGTTCTAAGTTCTATCTCTATGGTTTGTTTCCTCTTGAAGTACCCCATGCAGAGACTGGCGGAAAACACTTTCGTTTGAAAGGGGTTGCCAAGCCTCCAAAAAACTACTAGTTTGCTGAAATCTCAGCAAACATTTTTTCACCAAAACTTGATGATACTTGGTGGTAATGATCAGTTCACTAAGCCCACTTGGCTTCCCAATTTTCACTCTTCTAGGTTCAAGCGTTCGTTTAAAGTAACTGTTTGAATTTTTAGGTTTCACTCTGTTTTCTCCTACATAGATAGCTGTGTTTGGAATTCTAAATCAAACACGGTTTGTGCTAGCTCCTTGAAACTTGACCAAATGAAGTAGTTCTAAGTTCTATCTCTATGGTTTGTTTCCTCTTGAAGTACCCCATGCAGAGACTGGCGAAAAACACTTTCGTTTGAAAGGGGTTGCCAAGCTTCCAAAAAACTACTAGTTTGCTGAAATCTCAGCAAACATTTTTTCACCAAATCTTGATGATACTTGGTGGTAATGATCAGTTCACTAATCCCACTTGGCTGCCCAATTTTTATTCTTCTATGTTGAAGCATTCGTTTCCAGTAACAGTTTGAATTTTTAGGTTTCACTCTGTTTTCTCCTACAGAGATAGCTGTGTTTGGAATTCTAAATCAAACACGGTTGTGCTAGCTCCTTGAAACTTGACCAAATGAAGTAGTTCTAAGTTCTATCTCTATGGTTTGTTTCCTCTTGAAGTACCCCATGCAGAGCCTGGCGAAAAACACTTTCGTTTGAAAGGGGTTGCCAAGCTTCCAAAAATCTACTAGTTTGCTGAAATCTCAGCAAATATTTTTTCACCAAATCTTGATGTTACTTGGTGGTAATGATCAGTTCACTAAGACCACTTGGCTGCCCAATTTTCACTCTTCTAGGTTCAAGCATTCGTTTCCAGTAACAGTTTGAATTTTTAGGTTTCACTCTGTTTTCTTCTATATAGATAGCTGTGTTTGGAATTCTAAATCAAACACGGTTTGTGCTAGCTCCTTGAAACTTGACCAAATGAAGTAGTTCTAAGTTCTATCTCTATGGTTTGTTTCCTCTTGAAGTACCCCATGCAGAGACTGGCGAAAAACACTTTCGTTTGAAAGGGGTTTCCAAGCTTCCAAAAAATTACTAGTGCTGAAATCTCAGCAAACATTTTTTCACCAAATCTTGATGATACTTGGTGGTAATGATCAGTTCACTAAGCCGACTTTGCTGCCCAATTTTTATTCTTCCATGTTGAAGAATTCGTTTCAAGTAACAGTTTGAATTTTTAGGTTTCACTCTCTTTTCTCCTACATAGATAGCTGTGTTTGGATTTCTAAATCAAACACGGTTGGGCTAGCTCCTTGAAACTTGACCAAATGAAGTAGTTCTAAGTTCTATCTCTATGGTTTGTTTCCTCTTGAAGTACCCCATGCAGAGACTGGCGAAAAACTCTTTCTTTTGAAAGGGGTTGCCAAGCTTCCAAAAAACTACTAGTTTGCTGAAATCTCAGCAAACATTTTTTCACCAAATCTTGATGATACTTGCTGGTAATGATCAGTTCACTAAGCCCACTTGGCTGCCCATTTTTCACTCTTCTAGGTTCAAGCGTTCGTTTCCAGTAACAGTTTGAATTTTTAGGTTTCACTCTGTTTTCTCCTACATAGATACTGTGTTTGGAATTCTAAATCAAACACGATTTGTGCTAGCTCCTTGAAACTTGACCAAATGAAGTAGTTCTAAGTTCTATCTCTATGGTTTGTTTCCTCTTGAAGTACCCCATGCAGAGACTGGCGGAAAACACTTTCGTTTGAAAGGGGTTGCCAAGCTTCCAAAAAACTACTAGTTTGCTGAAATCTCAGCAAACATTTTTTCACCAAACCTTGATGTACTTGGTGGTAATGATCAGTTCACTAAGCCCACTTGGCTTCCCAATTTTCACTCTTCTAGGTTCAAGCGTTCGTTTAAAGTAACAGTTTGAATTTTTAGGTTTCACTCTGTTTTCTCCTACATAGATAGCTGTGTTTGGAATTCTAAATCAAACAAGGTTTGTGCTAGCTCCTTGAAACTTGACCAAATGAAGTAGTTCTAAGTTCTATCTCTATGGTTTGTTTCCTCTTGAAGTACCCCATGCAGAGACTGGCGAAAAACACTTTCGTTTGAAAGGGGTTGCCAAGCTTCCAAAAAACTATTAGTTTGCTGAAATCTCAGCAAACATTTTTTCACCAAATCTTGATGATACTTGGTGGTAATGATCAGTTCACTAATCCCACTTGGCTGCCCAATTTTTATTCTTCTATGTTGAAGCATTCGTTTCCAGTAACAGTTTGAATTTTTAGGTTTCACTCTGTTTTCTCCTACAGAGATAGCTGTGTTTGGAATTCTAAATCAAACACGGTTGTGCTAGCTCCTTGAAACTTGACCTAATGAAGTAGTTCTAAGTTCTATCTCTATGGTTTGTTTCCTCTTGAAGTACCCCATGCAGAGCCTGGCGAAAAACACTTTCGTTTGAAAGGGGTTGCCAAGCTTCCAAAAATCTACTAGTTTGCTGAAATCTCAGCAAATATTTTTTCACCAAATCTTGATGATACTTGGTCGTAATGATCAGTTCACTAAGCCCACTTGGCTGCCCAATTTTCACTCTTCTAGGTTCAAGCATTCGTTTCCAGTAACAGTTTGAATTTTTAGGTTTCACTCTGTTTTCTTCTATATAGATAGCTGTGTTTGGAATTCTAAATCAAACACGGTTTGTGCTAGCTCCTTGAAACTTGACCAAATGAAGTAGTTCTAAGTTCTATCTCTATGGTTTGTTTCCTCTTGAAGTACCCCATGCAGCGACTGGCAAAAAACACTTTGGTTTGAAAGGGGTTGCCAAGCTTCCAAAAAACTACTAGTTTGCCGAAATATCAGCAAACATTTTTTCACCAAATCTTGATGATACTTGGTGGTAATGATCAGTTCACTAAGCCCACTTGGCTGCCCAATTTTTATTCTTCTACGTTGAAGCATTCGTTTCCAGTAACAATTTGAATTTCTAGGTTTCACTCTGTTTTCTCCTACATAGATAGCTGTGTTTGGAATTCTAAATCAAACACGGTTTGTGCTAGCTCCTTGAAACTTGACCAAATGAAGTAGTTCTAAGTTCTATCTCTATGGTTTGTTTCCTCTTGATGTACCCCATGCAGAGACTGGCGAAAAACACTCTCGTTTGAAAGGGGTTGTGAAGCTTCCAAAAAATTACTAGTGCTGAAATCTCAGCAAACATTTTTTCACCAAATCTTGATGATACTTGGTGGTAATGATCAGTTCACTAAGCCGACTTTGCTGCCCAATTTTTATTCTTCCATGTTGAAGAATTCGTTTCAAGTAACAGTTTGAATTTTTAGGTTTCACTCTCTTTTCTCCTACATAGATAGCTGTGTTTGGATTTCTAAATCAAACACGGTTGGGCTAGCTCCTTGACACTTGACCAAATGAAGTAGTTCTAAGTTCTACCTCTATGGTTTGTTTCCTCTTGAAGTACCCCATGCAGAGACTTGCGAAAAACTCTTTCTTTTGAAAGGGGTTGCCAAGCTTCCAAAAAACTACTAGATTGCTGAAATCTCAGCAAACATTTTTTCACCAAATCTTGATGATACTTGGTGGTAATGATCAGTTCACTAAGCCAACTTGGCTGCCCAATTTTTATTCTTCTAGGTTGAAGCATTCGTTTCCAGTAACAGTTTTAATTTTTAGGTTTCACTCTGTTTTCTCCTACATAGATATCTGTGTTTGGAATTCTAAATCAAACACGGTTTGTGCTAGCTCCTTGAAACTTGACCAAATGAAGTAGTTCTATGTTCTATCTCTATGGTTTGTTTCCTCTTGAAGTACCCCATGCAGAGACTGGGGAAAAACACTTTCGTTGGAAAGGGGTTGCCAAGCTTCCAAAAAACTACTAGTTTGCTGAAATCTCAGCAAACATTTTTTCACCAAATCTTGATGATACTTGGTGGTAATGATCAGTTCACTAAGCCCACTTGGCTGCCCAATTTTCACTCTTCTAGGTTCAAGCGTTCGTTTCCAGTAAGAGTTTGAATTTTTAGGATTCACTCTGTTTTCTCCTACATAGATAGCTGTGTTTGGAATTCTAAATCAAACACGGTTTGTGCGAGCTCCTTGAAACTTGACCAAATGAAGTAGTTCTAAGTTCTATCTCTATGGTTTGTTTCCTCTTGAAGTACCCCAGCAGAGACTGGCGAAAAACACTTTCGTTTGAAAGGGGTTGCCAAGCTTCCAAAAAACTTCTAGTTTGCTGAAATCTCAGCAAACTTTTTTTCACCAAATCTTGATGATACTTGGTGGTAATGATCAGTTCACTAATCCCACTTGGCTGCCCAATTTTTATTCTTCTAGGTTGAAGCATTCGTTTCCAGTAACAGTTTGAATTTTTAGGTTTCACTCTGTTTTCTCCTACAGAGATAGCTGTGTTTGGAATTCTAAATCAAACACGGTTGTGCTAGCTCCTTGAAACTTGACCAAATGAAGTAGTTCTAAGTTCTATCTCTATGGTTTGTTTCCTCTTGAAGTACCCCATGCAGAGACTGGCGAAAAACACTTTCGTTTGAAAGGGGTTGCCAAGCTCCCAAAAAAATACTAGTTTGCTGAAATCTCAGCAAACATTTTTTTACCAAATCTTGATGATACTTGGTGGTAATGATTAGTTCACTAAGCCCACTTGGCTGCCCAAAGTTCACTCTTCTAGGTTCAAGCGTTCGTTTCCAGTAACAGTTTGTATTTTTAGGATTCACTCTGTTTTCTCCTACATAGATAGCTGTGTTTGGAATTCTAAATCAAACACGGTTTGTGCTAGCTCCTTGAAACTTGACCAAATGAAGTAGTTCTAAGTTCTATCTTTATGGTTTATTTCCTCTTGAAGTACCCCATGCAGAGACAGGCGAAAAACACTTTCGTTTGAAAGGGGTTGCCAAGCTTCCAAAAAACTACTAGTTTGCTGAAATCTCAGCAAACATTTTTTCACCAAATCTTGATGATACTTGGTGGTAATGATCAGTTCACTAAGCGCTCTTGGCTGCCCAATTTTTATTCCTCTAGGTTGAAGCATTCGTTTCCAGTAACAGTTTGAATTTTTAGGTTTCACTCTGTTTTCTCCTACATAGATAGCTGTGTTTGGAATTCTAAATCAAACACGGTTAGTGCTAGCTCCTTGAAACTTGACCAAATTAAGTAGTTATAAGTTCTATCTCTATGGTTTGTTTCCTCTTGAAGTACCCCATGCAGAGCCTGGCAAAAAACACTTTCGTTTGAAAGGGGTTGCCAAGCTTCCAAAAAACTACTAGTTTGCTGAAATCTCAGCAAACATTTTTTCACCAAATCTTGATGATACTTGGTGGTAATGATCAGTTCACTAAGCCCACTTGGCTGCCCAATTTTTATTCTTCTACGTTGAAGCATTCGTTTCCAGTAACAGTTTGAATTTCTAGGTTTCACTCTGTTTTCTCCTACATAGATAGCTGTGTTTGGAATTCTAAATCAAACACGGTTTGTGCTAGCTCCTTGAAACTTGACCAAATGAAGTAGTTCTAAGTTCTATCTCTATGGTTTGTTTCCTCTTGAAGTACCCCATGCAGAGACTGGGGAAAAACACTCTCGTTTGAAAGGGGTTGCCAAGCTTCCAAAAAATTACTAGTGCTGAAATCTCAGCAAACATTTTTTCACCAAATCTTGATGATACTTGGTGGTAATGATCAGTTCACTAAGCCGACTTTGCTGCCCAATTTTTATTCTTCCATGTTGAAGAATTCGTTTCAAGTAACAGTTTGAATTTTTAGGTTTCACTCTCTTTTCTCCTACATAGATAGCTGTGTTTGGATTTCTAAATCAAACACGGTTGGGCTAGCTCCTTGACACTTGACCAAATGAAGTAGTTCTAAGTTCTACCTCTATGGTTTGTTTCCTCTTGAAGTACCCCATGCAGAGACTGGGGAAAAACACTTTCGTTGGAAAGGGGTTGCCAAGCTTCCAAAAAACTACTAGTTTGCTGAAATCTCAGCAAACATTTTTTCACCAAATCTTGATGACACTTGGTGGTAATGATCAGTTCACTAAGCCCACTTGGCTGCCCAATTTTCACTCTTCTAGGTTCAAGCGTTCGTTTCCAGTAAGAGTTTGAATTTTTAGGATTCACTCTGTTTTCTCCTACATAGATAGCTGTGTTTGGAATTCTAAATCAAACACGGTTTGTGCGAGCTCCTTGAAACTTGACCAAATGAAGTAGTTCTAAGTTCTATCTCTATGGTTTGTTTCCTCTTGAAGTACCCCAGCAGAGACTGGCGAAAAAAACTTTCGTTTGAAAGGGGTTGCCAAGCTTCCAAAAAACTTCTAGTTTGCTGAAATCTCAGCAAACTTTTTTTCACCAAATCTTGATGATACTTGGTGGTAATGATCAGTTCACTAATCCCACTTGGCTGCCCAATTTTTATTCTTCTAGGTTGAAGCATTCGTTTCCAGTAACAGTTTGAATTTTTAGGTTTCACTCTGTTTTCTCCTACAGAGATAGCTGTGTTTGGAATTCTAAATCAAACACGGTTGTGCTAGCTCCTTGAAACTTGACCAAATGAAGTAGTTCTAAGTTCTATCTCTATGGTTTGTTTCCTCTTGAAGTACCCCATGCAGAGACTGGCGAAAAACACTTTCGTTTGAAAGGGGTTGCCAAGCTCCCAAAAAAATACTAGTTTGCTGAAATCTCAGCAAACATTTTTTTACCAAATCTTGATGATACTTGGTGGTAATGATCAGTTCACTAAGCCCACTTGGCTGCCCAAAGTTCACTCTTCTAGGTTCAAGCGTTCGTTTCCAGTAACAGTTTGAATTTTTAGGATTCACTCTGTTTTCTCCTAAATAGATAGCTGTGTTTGGAATTCTAAATCAAACACGGTTTGTGCTAGCTCCTTGAAACTTGACCAAATGAAGTAGTTCTAAGTTCTATCTCTATGGTTTGTTTCCTCTTGAAGTACCCCATGCAGCGACTGGCAAAAAACACTTTGGTTTGAAAGGGGTTGCCAAGCTTCCAAAAAACTACTAGTTTGCCGAAATATCAGCAAACATTTTTTCACCAAATCTTGATGATACTTGGTGGTAATGATCAGTTCACTAAGCCCACTTGGCTGCCCAATTTTTATTCTTCTACGTTGAAGCATTCGTTTCCAGTAACAATTTGAATTTTTAGGTTTCACTCTGTTTTCTCCTACATAGATAGCTGTGTTTGGAATTCTAAATCAAACACGGTTTGTGCTAGCTCTTTGAAACTTGACCAAATGAAGTAGTTCTAAGTTCTATCTCTATGGTTTGTTTCCTCTTGAAGTACCCCATGCAGAGACTGGCGAAAAACACTTTCGTTGGAAAGGGGTTGCCAAGCTTCCAAAAAATTACTAGTGCTGAAATCTCAGCAAACATTTTTTCACCAAATCTTGATGATACTTGGTGGTAATGATCAGTTCACTAAGCCGACTTTGCTGCCCAATTTTTATTCTTCCATGTTGAAGAATTCGTTTCAAGTAACAGTTTGAATTTTTAGGTTTCACTCTCTTTTCTCCTACATAAATAGCTGTGTTTGGATTTCTAAATCAAACACGGTTGGGCTAGCTCCTTGAAACTTGACCAAATGAAGTAGTTCTAAGTTCTATCTCTATGGTTTGTTTCCTCTTGAAGTACCCCATGCAGAGACTGGCGAAAAACTCTTTCTTTTGAAAGGGGTTGCCAAGCTTCCAAAAAACTACTAGTTTGCTGAAATCTCAGCAAACATTTTTTCACCAAATCTTGATGATACTTGCTGGTAATGATCAGTTCACTAAGCCCACTTGGCTGCCCATTTTTCACTCTTCTAGGTTCAAGCGTTCGTTTCCAGTAACAGTTTGAATTTTTAGGTTTCACTCTGTTTTCTCCTACATAGATACTGTGTTTGGAATTCTAAATCAAACAAGGTTTGTGCTAGCTCCTTGAAACTTGACCAAATGAAGTAGTTCTAAGTTCTATCTCTATGGTTTGTTTCCTCTTGAAGTACCCCATGCAGAGACTGGCGGAAAACACTTTTGTTTGAAAGGGGTTGCCAAGCTTCCAAAAAACTACTAGTTTGCTGAAATCTCAGCAAACATTTTTTCACCAAACCTTGATGATACTTGGTGGTAATGATCAGTTCACTAAGCCCACTTGGCTGCCCAATTTTCACTCTTCTAGGTTCAAGCGTTCATTTCCAGTAACAGTTTGAATTTTTAGGTTTCACTCTGTTTTCTCCTACATAGATAGCTGTGTTTGGAATTCTAAATCAAACAAGGTTTGTGCTAGCTCCTTGAAACTTGACCAAATGAAGTAGTTCTAAGTTCTATCTCTATGGTTTGTTTCCTCTTGAAGTACCCCATGCAGAGACTGGCGAAAAACACTTTCGTTTGAAAGGGGTTGCCAAGCTTCCAAAAAACTACTAGTTTGCCGAAATATCAGCAAACATTTTTTCACCAAATCTTGATGATACTTGGTGGTAATGACCAGTTCACTAAGCCCACTTGGCTGCCCAATTTTTATTCTTCTAGGGTGAAGCATTCGTTTCCAGTAACAGTTTGAATTTTTAGGTTTCACTCTGTTTTCTCCTACATAGATAGCTGTGTTTGGAATTCTAAATCAAACACGGTTTGTGCTAGTTCCTTGAAACGTGAAAAAATGAAGTAGTTCTAAGTTCTATCTCTATGGTTTGTTTCCTCTTGAAGTACCCCATGCAGAGACTGGCGAAAAGCACTTTTGTTTGAAAGGGGTTGCCAAGCTTCCAAAAAACTACTAGTTTGCTGAAATCTCAGCATACATTTTTTCACCAAATCTTGATGACACTTGGTGGTAATGATCAGTTCACTAAGCCCACTATGCTGCCCAATTTTTATTCTTCCAGGTTGAAGCATTCGTTTCCAGTAACAGTTTGAATTTTTACGTTTCACTCTGTTTTCTCCTACATAGATAGCTGTGTTTGGAATTCTAAATCAAACACGGATTGTGCTAGCTCCTTGAAACTTGACCAAATGAAGTAGTTCTAAGTTCTATCTCTATGGTTTGTTTCCTCTTGAAGTACCCCATGCAGAAACTGGCGAAAAACTCTTTCATTTGAAAGGGGTTGCCAAGCTTCCAAAAAACTACTAGTTTGCCGAAATATCAGCAAACATTTTTTCACCAAATCTTGATGATACTTGGTGGTAATCATCAGTTCACTAAGCCCATTTGGCTGCCCAATTTTTATTCTTCTAGGTTGAAGCATTCGTTTCCAGTAACAGTTTGAATTTTTAGGTTTCACTCTGTTTTCTCCTACATAGATAGCTGTGTTTGGAATTCTAAATCAAACACGGTTTGTGCTAGCTCCTTGAAACTTGACCAAATGAAGTAGTTCTAAGTTCTATCTCTATGGTTTGTTTCCTCTTGAAGTACCCCATGCAGACTGGCGAAACACTCTTTCGTTTGAAAGGTTTTGCCAAGCTTCCAAAAAACTACTAGTTTGCCGAAATATCAGCAAACATTTTTTCACCAAATCTTGATGATACTTGGTGGTAATGATCAGTTCACTAAGCCCACTTGGCTGCCCAATTTTTATTCTTCTAGGTTGAAGCATTCGTTTCCAGTAACAGTTTGAATTTTTAGGTTTCACTCTGTTTTCTCCTACATAGATAGCTGTGTTTGGAATTCTAAATCAAACACGGTTTGTGCTAGCTCCTTGAAACTTGACCAAATTAAGTAGTTCTAAGTTCTATCTCTATGGTTTGTTTCCTCTTGAAGTACCCCATGCAGATACTGGCGAAAAACACTTTTGTTTGAAAGGGGTTGCCAAGCTTCCAAAAAACTACTAGTTTGCTGAAATCTCAGCAAACATTTTTTCACCAAATCTTGATGATACTTGGTGGTAATGATCAGTTCACTAAGCCCACTTGGCTGCCCAATTTTTATTCTTCTAGGTTGAAGAATTCATTTCCAGTAACAGTTTGAATTTTTAAGTTTCACTCTGTTTTCTCCTATATAGATCGCTGTGTTTGGAATTCTAAATCAAACACGGTTTGTGCTAGCTCCTTGAAACTTGACCAAATGAAATAGTTCTAAGTTCTATCTCTATGGTTTGTTTCCTCTTGAAGTACCCCATGCAGAGACTGGCGAAAAACACTTTTGTTTGAAAGGGGTTGCCAAGCTTCCAAAAACTACTAGTTTGCTGAAATCTCAGCAAACATTTTTTCACCAAATCTTGATGATACTTGGTGGTAATGATCAGTTCACTAAGCCCACTTGGCTGCCCAATTTTTATTCTTCTAGGTTGAAGCATTCGTTTCCAGTAACAGTTTGAATTTTTGGTTTCACTCTGTTTTCTCCTACATAGATAGCTGTGTTTGGAATTCTAAATCAAACACGGTTTGTGCTAGCTCCTTGAAACTTGACAAAATGAAGTAGTTCTAATTTCTACCTCTATGGATTGTTTCCTCTTGAAGTACCCCAGGCAGAGACTGGCGAAAAACACTTTCGTTTGAAAGGGGTTGCGAAGCTTCCAAAAACTACTAGTTTGCTGAAATCTCAGCAAACATTTTTTCACCAAATCTTGATGATACTTGGTGGTAATGATCAGATCACTAATCCCACTTGGCTGCCCAACTTTTATTCTTCTAGGGTGACGCATTTGTTTCCAGTAACAGTTTCAATTTCTAGGTTTCACTCTGTTTTCTCCTACATAGATAGCTGTGTTTGGAATTCTAAATCAAACACGGTTTGTGCTAGCTCCTTGAAACTTGACCAAATGAAGTAGTTCTAAGTTCTATCTCTATGGTTTGTTTCCTCTTGAAGTACCCCATGCAGAGACTGGAGAAAAACACTTTCATTTGAAAGGGGTTGCCAAGCTTCCAAAATCTACTAGTTTGCTGAAATCTCAGCAAACATTTTTTCACCAAATCTTGATGATACTTGGTGGTAATGATCAGTTCAGTAAGCCCACTTGGCTACCCAATTTTTATTCTTCTAGGTTGAAGCATTCGTTTCCAGTAACAGTTTGAATTTTTAGGTTTCATTTTGTTTTCTCCTACATAGATAGCTGTGTTTGAAATTCTAAATCAAACACGGTTTGTGCTAGCTCCTTGAAACTTGACCAAATGAAATAGTTCTAAGTTCTATCTCTATGGTTTGTTTCCTCTTGAAGTACCCCATGCAGAGACTGGCGAAAAACACTTTCGTTTGAAAGGGGTTGCCAAGTTTCCAAAAAACTACTAGTTTGCTGAAATCTCAGCAAATATTCTTTCAACAAATCTTCATGATACTTGGTGGTAATGATCAGTTCACTAATCCCACTTGGCTGCCGAATTTTTATTCTTCTAGGTTGAAGCATTCGTTTCCAGTAACAGTTTGAATTTTTAGGTTTCACTCTGTTTTCTCCTATATAGATAGCTGTGTTTGGAATTCTAAATCAAACACGGTTTGTGCTAGCTCCTTGAATCTTGACCAAATGAAGTTGTTCTAAGTTCTATCTCTATGGTTTGTTTCCTCTTGAAGTACCCCATGCAGAGACTGGCGAAAAACACTTTCGTTTGAAAGGGGTTGCCAAGCTTCCAAAAAACTACTAGTTTGCTGATATCTCAGCAAACATTTTTTCACCAAATCTTGAGGATACTTGGTGGTAATGATCAGTTCACTAATCCCACTTGGCTGCCCAATTTTTATTCTTCTAGGTTGAAGCATTCGTTTCCAGTAACAGTTTGAAATTTAGGTTTCACTCTGTTTTCTCGTATATAGATAGCTGTGTTTGGAATTCTAAATCAAACACGGTTTGTGCTAGCTCCTTGAAACTTGACCAAATGAAGTAGTTCTAAGTTCTATCTCTATGGTTTGTTTCCTCTTGAAGTACCCCATGCAGAGACTGGCGAAAAACCCTTTTGTTTGAAAGAGGTGGCCAAGCTTGCAAAAACTACTAGTTTGCTGAAATCTCAGCAAACATTTTTTTCACCAAACCTTGATGATACTTGGTGGTAATGATCAGTTCACTAAGCCCACTATGCTGCCCAATTTTTATTCTTCCAGGTTGAAGCATTCGTTTGAAGTAACAGTTTGAATTTTTAGGTTTCACTCTGTTTTCTCCTACATAGATAGCTGTGTTTGGAATTCTAAATCAAACACGGATTGTGCTAGCTCCTTGAAACTTGACCAAATGAAGTAGTTCTAAGTTCTATCTCTATGGTTTGTTTCCTCTTGAAGTACCCCATGCAGAGACTGGCGAAAAACTCTTTTATTTGAAAGGGGTTGCCAAGCTTCCAAAAAACTACTAGTTTGCCGAAATATCAGTAAACATTTTTTCACCAAATCTTGATGATACTTGGTGGTAATCATCAGTTCACTAAGCCCACTTGGCTGCCCAATTTTTATTCTTCTAGGGTGAAGCATTCGTTTCCAGTAACAGTTTGAATTTTTAGGTTTCACTCTGTTTTCTCCTACATTGATAACTGTGTTTGGAATTCTAAATCAAACACGGTTTGTGCTAGCTCCTTGAAACTTGACCAAATGAAGTAGTTCTAAGTTCTATCTCTATGGTTTGTTTCCTCTTGAAGTACCCCATGCAGAGACTGGCGAAAAACACTTTCGTTTGAAAGGGGTTGCCAAGCTTCCAAAAAACTACTAGTGGTGAAATCTCAGCAAAATTTTTTCACCAAATCTTCATGATTCTTGGTGGTAATGATCAGTTCAATAGGCACACTTGGCTGCCCAATTTTTTTCTTCTATGTTGAAGAATTCGTTTCCAGTAACAGTTTGAATTTTTAGGTTTCACTCTGTTTTCTCCTACATAGATAGCTGTGTTTGGATTTCTAAATCAAACACGATTGTGCTAGCTCCTTGAAACTTGACCAAATGAAGTAGTTCTAAGTTCTATCTCTATGGTTTGTTTCCTCTTGAAGTACCCCATGCAGAGACTGGCGAAAACCCTTTCGTTTGAAAGGGGTTGAGAAGCTTCCAAAAAACTACTAGTTTGCTGAAATCTCAGCAAATATTTTTTCACCAAATCTTGATGATACTTGGTGGTAATGATCAGTTCACTAAGCCCACTTGGCTGCCCAATTTTCACTCTTCTAGGTTCAAGCGTTCGTTTCCAGTAACACTTTGAATTTTTAGGTTTCACTCTGTTTTCTCCTACATAGATAGCTGTGTTTGGAATTCTAAATCAAACACGGATTGTGCTAGCTCCTTGAAACTTGACCAAATGAAGTAGTTCTAAGTTCTATCTCTATGGTTTGTTTCCTCTTGAAGTACCCCATGCAGAGACTGGCGAAAAACACTTTTGTTTGAAAGAGGTGGCCAAGCTTCCAAATACTACTAGTTTGCTGAAATCTCAGCAAACATTTTTTCACCAAATCTTGATGATACTAGGTGGTAATGATCAGTTCACTAAGCCCACTATGCTGCCCAATTTTTAGTCTTCTAGGTTGAAGCATTCGTTTCCAGTAAGAGTTTGAATTTTTACTTTTCACTCTGTTTTCTCCTACATAGATAGCTGTGTTTGGAATTCTAAATCAAACACGGATTGTGCTAGCTCCTTGAAACTTGACTAAATGAAGAAGTTCTAAGTTCTATCTCTATGGTTTGTTTCCTCTTGAAGTACCCCATGCAGAGACTGGCGAAATCTCTTTCATTTGAAAGGGGTTGACAAGCTTCCAAAAAACTAATAGTTTGCCAAAATATCAGCAAACATTTTTTCACCAAATCTTGATGATACTTGGTGGTAATCATCAGTTCACTAAGCCCACTTGGCTGCCCAATTTTTATTCTTCTAGGTTGAAGCATTCGTTTCCAGTAACAGTTTGAATTTTAGGTTTCACTCTGTTTTCTCCTACATAGATAGCTGTGTTTGGAATTCTAATTCAAACACGGTTTGTGCAAGCTCCTTGAAACTTGACCAAATGAAGTAGTTCTAAGTTCTATCTCTATGGTTTGTTTCCTCTTGAAGAACCCCATGCAGAGACTGGCGAAAAGCACTTTTGTTTGAAAGGGGTTGCCAAGCTTCCAAAAAACTACTAGTTTGCTGAAATCTCAGCAAACATTTTTTCACCAAATCTTGATGACACTTGGTGGTAATGATCAGTTCACTAAGCCCACTATGCTGCATAATTTTTATTCTTCCAGGTTGAAGCATTCGTTTGAAGTAACAGTTTGAATTTTTAGGTTTCACTCTGTTTTCTCCTACATAGATAGCTGTGTTTGGAATTCTAAATCAAACACGGATTGTGCTAGCTCCTTGAAACTTGACCAAATGAAGTAGATCTAAGTTCTATCTCTATGGTTTGTTTCCTCTTGAAGTACCACATGCAGAGACTGGCGAAAAACTCTTTCATTTGAAAGGGGTTGCCAAGCTTCCAAAAAACTACTAGTTTGCCGAAATATCAGCAAACATTTTTTCACCAAATCTTGATGATACTTGGTGGTAATCATCAGTTCACTAAGCCCACTTGGCTGCCCAATTTTTATTCTTCTAGGTTGAAGCATTCGTTTCCAGTAACAGTTTGAATTTTTAGGTTTCACTCTGTTTTCTCCTACATTGATAACTGTGTTTGGAATTCTAAATCAAACACGGTTTGTGCTAGCTCCTTGAAACTTGACCAAATGAAGTAGTTCTAAGTTCTATCTCTATGGTTTGTTTCCTCTTGAAGTACCCCATGCAGAGACTGACGAAAAACACTTTCGTTTGAAAGGGGTTGCCAAGCTTCCAAAAAACTACTACTGGTGAAATCTCAGCAAAATTTTTTCACCAAATCTTGATGATTCTTGGTGGTAATGATCAGTTCACTAAGCACACTTGGCTGCCCAATTTTTTTCTTCTATGTTGAAGAATTCGTTTCCAGTAACAGTTTGAATTTTTAGGTTTCACTCTGTTTTCTCCTACATAGATAGCTGTGTTTGGATTTCTAAATCAAACACGATTGTGCTAGCTCCTTGAAACTTGACCAAATGAAGTAGTTCTAAGTTCTATCTCTATGGTTTGTTTCCTCTTGAAGTACCCCATGCAGAGACTGGCGAAAACCCTTTCGTTTGAAAGGGGTTGCCAAGCTTCCAAAAAACTACTAGTTTGCTGAAATCTCAGCAAATATTTTTTCACCAAATCTTGATGATACTTGGTGGTAATGATCAGTTCACTAAGCCCACTTGGCTGCCCAATTTTCACTCTTCTAGGTTCAAGCGTTCGTTTCCAGTAACACTTTGAATTTTTAGGTTTCACTCTGTTTTCTCCTACATAGATAGCTGTGTTTGGAATTCTAAATCAAACACGGTTTGTGCTAGTTCCTTGAAACTTGAAAAAATGAAGTAGTTCTAAGTTCTATCTCTATGGTTTGTTTCCTCTTGAAGTACCCCATGCAGAAACTGGCGAAAAACTCTTTCATTTGAAAGGGGTTGCCAAGCTTCCAAAAAACTACTAGTTTGCCGAAATATCAGCAAACATTTTTTCACCAAATCTTGATGATACTTGGTGGTAATCATCAGTTCACTAAGCCCATTTGGCTGCCCAATTTTTATTCTTCTAGGTTGAAGCATTCGTTTCCAGTAACAGTTTGAATTTTTAGGTTTCACTCTGTTTTCTCCTACATAGATAGCTGTGTTTGGAATTCTAAATCAAACACGGTTTGTGCTAGCTCCTTGAAACTTGACCAAATGAAGTAGTTCTAAGTTCTATCTCTATGGTTTGTTTCCTCTTGAAGTACCCCATGCAGACTGGCGAAACACTCTTTCGTTTGAAAGGTTTTGCCAAGCTTCCAAAAAACTACTAGTTTGCCGAAATATCAGCAAACATTTTTTCACCAAA
Source organism: Callospermophilus lateralis (assembly GCF_048772815.1). Classification (NCBI taxonomy): domain Eukaryota; kingdom Metazoa; phylum Chordata; class Mammalia; order Rodentia; family Sciuridae; genus Callospermophilus; species Callospermophilus lateralis. The sequence continues at coordinate 21,597 of NW_027513730.1, forward strand.
TCTTGATGATACTTGGTGGTAATGATCAGTTCACTAAGCCCACTTGGCTGCCCAATTTTTATTCTTCTAGGTTGAAGCATTCGTTTCCAGTAACAGTTTGAATTTTTAGGTTTCACTCTGTTTTCTCCTACATAGATAGCTGTGTTTGGAATTCTAAATCAAACACGGTTTGTGCTAGCTCCTTGAAACTTGACCAAATTAAGTAGTTCTAAGTTCTATCTCTATGGTTTGTTTCCTCTTGAAGTACCCCATGCAGATACTGGCGAAAAACACTTTTGTTTGAAAGGGGTTGCCAAGCTTCCAAAAAACTACTAGTTTGCTGAAATCTCAGCAAACATTTTTTCACCAAATCTTGATGATACTTGGTGGTAATGATCAGTTCACTAAGCCCACTTGGCTGCCCAATTTTTATTCTTCTAGGTTGAAGAATTCATTTCCAGTAACAGTTTGAATTTTTAAGTTTCACTCTGTTTTCTCCTATATAGATCGCTGTGTTTGGAATTCTAAATCAAACACGGTTTGTGCTAGCTCCTTGAAACTTGACCAAATGAAATAGTTCTAAGTTCTATCTCTATGGTTTGTTTCCTCTTGAAGTACCCCATGCAGAGACTGGCGAAAAACACTTTTGTTTGAAAGGGGTTGCCAAGCTTCCAAAAACTACTAGTTTGCTGAAATCTCAGCAAACATTTTTTCACCAAATCTTGATGATACTTGGTGGTAATGATCAGTTCACTAAGCCCACTTGGCTGCCCTATTTTTATTCTTCTAGGTTGAAGCATTCGTTTCCAGTAACAGTTTGAATTTTTGGTTTCACTCTGTTTTCTCCTACATAGATAGCTGTGTTTGGAATTCTAAATCAAACACGGTTTGTGCTAGCTCCTTGAAACTTGACAAAATGAAGTAGTTCTAATTTCTACCTCTATGGATTGTTTCCTCTTGAAGTACCCCATGCAGATACTGGCGAAAAACACTTTCGTTTGAAAGGGGTTGCGAAGCTTCCAAAAACTACTAGTTTGCTGAAATCTCAGCAAACATTTTTTCACCAAATCTTGATGATACTTGGTGGTAATGATCAGATCACTAATCCCACTTGGCTGCCCAACTTTTATTCTTCTAGGGTGACGCATTTGTTTCCAGTAACAGTTTCAATTTCTAGGTTTCACTCTGTTTTCTCCTACATAGATAGCTGTGTTTGGAATTCTAAATCAAACACGGTTTGTGCTAGCTCCTTGAAACTTGACCAAATGAAGTAGTTCTAAGTTCTATCTCTATGGTTTGTTTCCTCTTGAAGTACCCCATGCAGAGACTGGAGAAAAACACTTTCATTTGAAAGGGGTTTCCAAGCTTCCAAAATCTACTAGTTTGCTGAAATCTCAGCAAACATTTTTTCACCAAATCTTGATGATACTTGGTGGTAATGATCAGTTCAGTAAGCCCACTTGGCTACCCAATTTTTATTCTTCTAGGTTGAAGCATTCGTTTCCAGTAACAGTTTGAATTTTTAGGTTTCATTTTGTTTTCTCCTACATAGATAGCTGTGTTTGAAATTCTAAATCAAACACGGTTTGTGCTAGCTCCTTGAAACTTGACCAAATGAAATAGTTCTAAGTTCTATCTCTATGGTTTGTTTCCTCTTGAAGTACCCCATGCAGAGACTGGCGAAAAACACTTTCGTTTGAAAGGGGTTGCCAAGTTTCCAAAAAACTACTAGTTTGCTGATATCTCAGCAAACATTTTTTCACCAAATCTTGAGGATACTTGGTGGTAATGATCAGTTCACTAATCCCACTTGGCTGCCCAATTTTTATTCTTCTAGGTTGAAGCATTCGTTTCCAGTAACAGTTTGAATTTTTAGGTTTCACTCTGTTTTCTCCTATATAGATAGCTGTGTTTGGAATTCTAAATCAAACACGGTTTGTGCTAGCTCCTTGAATCTTGACCAAATGAAGTTGTTCTAAGTTCTATCTCTATGGTTTGTTTCCTCTTGAAGTACCCCATGCAGAGACTGGCGAAAAACACTTTCGTTTGAAAGGGGTTGCCAAGCTTCCAAAAAACTACTAGTTTGCTGATATCTCAGCAAACATTTTTTCACCAAATCTTGAGGATACTTGGTGGTAATGATCAGTTCACTAATCCCACTTGGCTGCCCAATTTTTATTCTTCTAGGTTGAAGCATTCGTTTCCAGTAACAGTTTGAAATTTAGGTTTCACTCTGTTTTCTCGTATATAGATAGCTGTGTTTGGAATTCTAAATCAAACACGGTTTGTGCTAGCTCCTTGAAACTTGACCAAATGAAGTAGTTCTAAGTTCTATCTCTATGGTTTGTTTCCTCTTGAAGTACCCCATGCAGAGACTGGCGAAAAACCCTTTTGTTTGAAAGAGGTGGCCAAGCTTGCAAAAACTACTAGTTTGCTGAAATCTCAGCAAACATTTTTTTCACCAAACCTTGATGATACTTGGTGGTAATGATCAGTTCACTAAGCCCACTATGCTGCCCAATTTTTATTCTTCCAGGTTGAAGCATTCGTTTGAAGTAACAGTTTGAATTTTTAGGTTTCACTCTGTTTTCTCCTACATAGATAGCTGTGTTTGGAATTCTAAATCAAACACGGATTGTGCTAGCTCCTTGAAACTTGACCAAATGAAGTAGTTCTAAGTTCTATCTCTATGGTTTGTTTCCTCTTGAAGTACCCCATGCAGAGACTGGCGAAAAACTCTTTTATTTGAAAGGGGTTGCCAAGCTTCCAAAAAACTACTAGTTTGCCGAAATATCAGTAAACATTTTTTCACCAAATCTTGATGATACTTGGTGGTAATCATCAGTTCACTAAGCCCACTTGGCTGCCCAATATTTATTCTTCTAGGGTGAAGCATTCGTTTCCAGTAACAGTTTGAATTTTTAGGTTTCACTCTGTTTTCTCCTACATTGATAACTGTGTTTGGAATTCTAAATCAAACACGGTTTGTGCTAGCTCCTTGAAACTTGACCAAATGAAGTAGTTCTAAGTTCTATATCTATGGTTTGTTTCCTCTTGAAGTACCCCATGCAGAGACTGGCGAAAAACACTTTCGTTTGAAAGGGGTTGCCAAGCTTCCAAAAAACTACTAGTGGTGAAATCTCAGCAAAATTTTTTCACCAAATCTTGATGATTCTTGGTGGTAATGATCAGTTCAATAGGCACACTTGGCTGCCCAATTTTTTTCTTCTATGTTGAAGAATTCGTTTCCAGTAACAGTTTGAATTTTTAGGTTTCACTCTGTTTTCTCCTACATAGATAGCTGTGTTTGGATTTCTAAATCAAACACGATTGTGCTAGCTCCTTGAAACTTGACCAAATGAAGTAGTTCTAAGTTCTATCTCTATGGTTTGTTTCCTCTTGAAGTACCCCATGCAGAGACTGGCGAAAACCCTTTCGTTTGAAAGGGGTTGAGAAGCTTCCAAAAAACTACTAGTTTGCTGAAATCTCAGCAAACATTTTTTCACCAAATCTTGATGATACTTGGTGGTAATGATCAGTTCACTAAGCCCACTTGGCTGCCCAATTTTCACTCTTCTAGGTTCAAGCGTTCGTTTCCAGTAACACTTTGAATTTTTAGGTTTCACTCTGTTTTCTCCTACATAGATAGCTGTGTTTGGAATTCTAAATCAAACACGGATTGTGCTAGCTCCTTGAAACTTGACCAAATGAAGTAGTTCTAAGTTCTATCTCTATGGTTTGTTTCCTCTTGAAGTACCCCATGCAGAGACTGGCGAAAAACACTTTTGTTTGAAAGAGGTGGCCAAGCTTCCAAATACTACTAGTTTGCTGAAATCTCAGCAAACATTTTTTCACCAAATCTTGATGATACTTGGTGGTAATGATCAGTTCACTAAGCCCACTATGCTGCCCAATTTTTAGTCTTCTAGGTTGAAGCATTCGTTTCCAGTAAGAGTTTGAATTTTTACTTTTCACTCTGTTTTCTCCTACATAGATAGCTGTGTTTGGAATTCTAAATCAAACACGGATTGTGCTAGCTCCTTGAAACTTGACTAAATGAAGAAGTTCTAAGTTCTATCTCTATGGTTTGTTTCCTCTTGAAGTACCCCATGCAGAGACTGGCGAAATCTCTTTCATTTGAAAGGGGTTGACAAGCTTCCAAAAAACTAATAGTTTGCCAAAATATCAGCAAACATTTTTTCACCAAATCTTGATGATACTTGGTGGTAATCATCAGTTCACTAAGCCCACTTGGCTGCCCAATTTTTATTCTTCTAGGTTGAAGCATTCGTTTCCAGTAACAGTTTGAATTTTAGGTTTCACTCTGTTTTCTCCTACATAGATAGCTGTGTTTGGAATTCTAATTCAAACACGGTTTGTGCAAGCTCCTTGAAACTTGACCAAATGAAGTAGTTCTAAGTTCTATCTCTATGGTTTGTTTCCTCTTGAAGAACCCCATGCAGAGACTGGCGAAAAGCACTTTTGTTTGAAAGGGGTTGCCAAGCTTCCAAAAAACTACTAGTTTGCTGAAATCTCAGCAAACATTTTTTCACCAAATCTTGATGACACTTGGTGGTAATGATCAGTTCACTAAGCCCACTATGCTGCATAATTTTTATTCTTCCAGGTTGAAGCATTCGTTTGAAGTAACAGTTTGAATTTTTAGGTTTCACTCTGTTTTCTCCTACATAGATAGCTGTGTTTGGAATTCTAAATCAAACACGGATTGTGCTAGCTCCTTGAAACTTGACCAAATGAAGTAGATCTAAGTTCTATCTCTATGGTTTGTTTCCTCTTGAAGTACCACATGCAGAGACTGGCGAAAAACTCTTTCATTTGAAAGGGGTTGCCAAGCTTCCAAAAAACTACTAGTTTGCCGAAATATCAGCAAACATTTTTTCACCAAATCTTGATGATACTTGGTGGTAATCATCAGTTCACTAAGCCCACTTGGCTGCCCAATTTTTATTCTTCTAGGTTGAAGCATTCGTTTCCAGTAACAGTTTGAATTTTTAGGTTTCACTCTGTTTTCTCCTACATTGATAACTGTGTTTGGAATTCTAAATCAAACACGGTTTGTGCTAGCTCCTTGAAACTTGACCAAATGAAGTAGTTCTAAGTTCTATCTCTATGGTTTGTTTCCTCTTGAAGTACCCCATGCAGAGACTGACGAAAAACACTTTCGTTTGAAAGGGGTTGCCAAGCTTCCAAAAAACTACTACTGGTGAAATCTCAGCAAAATTTTTTCACCAAATCTTGATGATTCTTGGTGGTAATGATCAGTTCACTAAGCCCACTTGGCTGCCCAATTTTCACTCTTCTAGGCTCAAGCGTTCGTTTCCAGTAACACTTTGAATTTTTAGGTTTCACTCTGTTTTCTCCTACATAGATAGCTGTGTTTGGAATTCTAAATCAAACACGGATTGTGCTAGCTCCTTGAAACTTGACCAAATGAAGTAGTTCTAAGTTCTATCTCTATGGTTTGTTTCCTCTTGAAGTACCCCATGCAGAGACTGGCGAAAAACACTTTTGTTTGAAAGAGGTGGCCAAGCTTCCAAATACTACTAGTTTGCTGAAATCTCAGCAAACATTTTTTCACCAAATCTTGATGATACTTGGTGGTAATGATCAGTTCACTAAGCCCACTATGCTGCCCAATTTTTAGTCTTCTAGGTTGAAGCATTCGTTTCCAGTAAGAGTTTGAATTTTTACTTTTCACTCTGTTTTCTCCTACATAGATAGCTGTGTTTGGAATTCTAAATCAAACACGGATTGTGCTAGCTCCTTGAAACTTGACTAAATGAAGAAGTTCTAAGTTCTATCTCTATGGTTTGTTTCCTCTTGAAGTACCCCATGCAGAGACTGGCGAAATCTCTTTCATTTGAAAGGGGTTGACAAGCTTCCAAAAAACTAATAGTTTGCCAAAATATCAGCAAACATTTTTTCACCAAATCTTGATGATACTTGGTGGTAATCATCAGTTCACTAAGCCCACTTGGCTGCCCAATTTTTATTCTTCTAGGTTGAAGCATTCGTTTCCAGTAACAGTTTGAATTTTAGGTTTCACTCTGTTTTCTCCTACATAGATAGCTGTGTTTGGAATTCTAATTCAAACACGGTTTGTGCAAGCTCCTTGAAACTTGACCAAATGAAGTAGTTCTAAGTTCTATCTCTATGGTTTGTTTCCTCTTGAAGAACCCCATGCAGAGACTGGCGAAAAGCACTTTTGTTTGAAAGGGGTTGCCAAGCTTCCAAAAAACTACTAGTTTGCTGAAATCTCAGCAAACATTTTTTCACCAAATCTTGATGACACTTGGTGGTAATGATCAGTTCACTAAGCCCACTATGCTGCATAATTTTTATTCTTCCAGGTTGAAGCATTCGTTTGAAGTAACAGTTTGAATTTTTAGGTTTCACTCTGTTTTCTCCTACATAGATAGCTGTGTTTGGAATTCTAAATCAAACACGGATTGTGCTAGCTCCTTGAAACTTGACCAAATGAAGTAGATCTAAGTTCTATCTCTATGGTTTGTTTCCTCTTGAAGTACCACATGCAGAGACTGGCGAAAAACTCTTTCATTTGAAAGGGGTTGCCAAGCTTCCAAAAAACTACTAGTTTGCCGAAATATCAGCAAACATTTTTTCACCAAATCTTGATGATACTTGGAGGTAATCATCAGTTCACTAAGCCCACTTGGCTGCCCAATTTTTATTCTTCTAGGTTGAAGCATTCGTTTCCAGTAACAGTTTGAATTTTTAGGTTTCACTCTGTTTTCTCCTACATTGATAACTGTGTTTGGAATTCTAAATCAAACAGGGTTTGTGCTAGCTCCTTGAAACTTGACCAAATGAAGTAGTTCTAAGTTCTATCTCTATGGTTTGTTTCCTCTTGAAGTACCCCATGCAGAGACTGACGAAAAACACTTTCGTTTGAAAGGGGTTGCCAAGCTTCCAAAAAACTACTACTGGTGAAATCTCAGCAAAATTTTTTCACCAAATCTTGATGATTCTTGGTGGTAATGATCAGTTCACTAAGCACACTTGGCTGCCCAATTTTTTTCTTCTATGTTGAAGAATTCGTTTCCAGTAACAGTTTGAATTTTTAGGTTTCACTCTGTTTTCTCCTACATAGATAGCTGTGTTTGGATTTCTAAATCAAACACGATTTTGCTAGCTCCTTGAAACTTGACCAAATGAAGTAGTTCTAAGTTCTATCTCTATGGTTTGTTTCCTCTTGAAGTACCCCATGCAGAGACTGGCGAAAACCCTTTCGTTTGAAAGGGGTTGCCAAGCTTCCAAAAAACTACTAGTTTGCTGAAATCTCAGCAAATATTTTTTCACCAAATCTTGATGATACTTGGTGGAAATAATCAGTTCACTAAGCCCACTTGGCTGCCCAATTTTCACTCTTCTAGGTTCAAGCGTTCGTTTCCAGTAACACTTTGAATTTTTAGGTTTCACTCTGTTTTCTCCTACATAGATAGCTGTGTTTGGAATTCTAAATCAAACACGGTTTGTGCTAGCTCCTTGAAACTTGACCAAATGAAGTAGTTCTAAGTTCTATCTTAATGGTTTGTTTCCTCTTGAAGTACCCCATGCAGAGTCTGGCGAAAAACACTTTCGTTTGAAAGGGGTTGCCAAGCTTCCAAAAAACTACTAGTTTGCTGAAATCTCAGCAAATATATTTTCACCAAATCTTGATGGTACTTGGTGGTAATGATCAGTTCACTAAGCCCACTTGGCTGCCCAATTTTCACTCTTCTAGGATCAAGCGTTCGTTTCCAGTAACACTTTCAATTTTTAGGTTTCACTCTGTTTTCTGCTATATAGATAGTTGGGTTTGGAATTCTAAATCAAACAGGGTTTGTGCTAGCTCCTTGAATCTTGACAGAATGAAGTAGTTCTAAGTTCTATCTCTATGGTTTGTTTCCTCTTTAAATACCCCATGCAGAGACTGGCGAAAAACACTTTTGTTTGAAAGGGGTTGCCAAGCTTCCAAAAAACTTCAAGTTTGCTGAAATCTCAGCGAACATTTTTTCACCAAAACTTGATGATATTTGGTTGTAATGATCAGTTCACTAAGCCCACTTGGCTGCCCAATTTTTATTCTTCTAGGTTGAAGCATTCGTTTCCAGTAACAGTTTGAATTTTTACGTTTCACTCTGTTTTCTCCTACATAGATAGCTGTGTTTGGAATTCTAAATCAAACACGGATTGTGCTAGCTCCTTGAAACTTGACCAAATGAAGTAGTTTTAAGTTCTATCTCTATGGTTTGTTTCCTCTTGAAGTACCCCATGCAGAGACTGGCGAAAAACTCTTTCGTTTGAAATGGGTTGCCAAGCTTCCAAAAAACTACTAGTTTGCCGAAATATCAGCAAACATTTTTTCACCAAATCTTGATGATACTTGGTGGTAATGATCAGTTCACTAAGCCCACTTGGCTGCCCAATTTTTATTCTTCTAGGTTGAAGCATTCGTTTCCAGTAACAGTTTGAATTTTTAGGTTTCACTCTGTTTTCTCTTACATTGATAGCTGTGTTTGGAATTCTAAATCAAACACTGTTTGTGCTAGCTCCTTGAAACTTGACCAAATGAAGTAGTTCTAAGTTCTATCTCTACGGTTTGTTTCCTCTTGAAGTACCCCATGCAGAGACTGGCGAAAAACACTTTGGTTTGAAAGGGGTTGCCAAGCTTCCAAAAACTACTAGTGCTGAAATCTCACCAAAATTTCTTCACCAAATCTTGATGATACGTGGTGGTAATGATCAGTTCACTAAGCACACTTGATGCCCAATTTTTATTCTTCTATGTTGAAGAATTCGTTTCCAGTAACAGTTTGAATTTTTAGGTTTCACTCTGTTTTCTCCTACATAGATATCTGTGTTTGGATTTCTAAATCAAACACGGTTGTGCTAGCTCCTTGAAACTTGACCAAATGAAGTAGTTCTAAGTTCTATCTCTATGGTTTGTTTCCTCTTGAAGTACCCCATGCAGAGACTGGCGAAAAAAACTTTCGTTTGAAAGGGGTTGCCAAGCTTCCAAAAAACTACTAGTTTGCTGAAATCTCAGCAAACATTTTTTCACCAAATCTGGATGATACTTTTTGGTAGTGATCAGTTCACTAATCCCACTTGGCTGCCCAGTTTTCATTCTTCTAGGTTGAAGCATTCGTTTCCAGTAACAGTTTGAATTTTTAGGTTTCACTCTGTTTTCTCCTACATAGATAGCTGTGTTTGGAATTCTAAATCAAACACGGTTTGTGCTAGCTCCTTGAAACTTGACCAAATGAAGTAGTTCTAAGTTCTATCTCTATGGTTTGTTTCCTCTTGAAGTACCCCATGCAGAGACTGGCGAAAAACAATTTCGTTTGAAAGGGGTTGCCAAGCTTCCAAAAAACTACTAGTTTGCTGATATCTCAGCAAACATTTTTTTACCAAATCTTGATGATACGTGGTGGTAATGATAAGTACACTAATCCCACTTGGCTGCCCAATTTTTATTCTTCTAGGTTGAAGCGTTCGTTTCCAGTAACAGTTTGAATTTTTAGGTTTCACTCTGTTTTCTCCTACATAGATAGCTGTGTTTGGAATTCTAAATCAAACACGGTTTGTGCTAGCTCCTTGAAACTTGACCAAATGACGTAGTTCTAAGTTCTTTCTCTATGGTTTGTTTCCTCTTGAAGTACCTCATGCAGAGACTGGTGAAAAACACTTTCGTTTGAAAGGGGTTGCCAAGCTTCCAAAAAACTACTAGTTTGCTGAAATCTCAGCAAACATTTTTTCACCAAATCATGATGATACTTGGTGGTAATGATCAGTACACTAATCCCTCCTGGCTGCCCCATTTTTATTCTTCTAGGTTGAAGCATTCGTTTCCAGTAACAGTTTGAATTTTTAGGTTTCACTCTGTTTTCTCCTACATAGATAGCTGTGTTTGGAATTCTAAATCAAACACGGTTTGTGCTAGCTCCTTGAAACTTGACCAAATGAAGTAGTTCTAAGTTCTGTCTCTATGGTTTGTTTCCTCTTGAAGTACCCCATGCAGAGACTGGCAAAAACCACTTTCGTTTGAAAGGGGTTGCCAAGCTTCCAAAAAACTACTAGTTTGCTGAAATCTCAGCAAACATTTTTTCACCAAATCTGGATGATACTTGGTGGTAATGATCAGTTCACTAATCCCACTTGGCTGCCCAATTTTCATTCTTCTAGGTTGAAGCATTCGTTTCCAGTAACAGTTGAATTTTTAGGTTTCACTCTGTTTTCTCCTACATAGATAGCTGTGTTTGGAATTCTAAATCAAACACGGTTTGTGCTAGCTCCTTGAAACTTGACCAAATGAAGTAGTTCTAAGTTATATCTCTATGGTTTGTTTCCTCTTGAAGTACCCCATGCAGAGCCTGGCAAAAAAAACTTTTGCTTGAAAGGGGTTGCCAAGCTTCCAAAAAACTACTAGTTTGCTAAAATCTCAGCAAACGTTTTTTCACCAAATCTTGATGATACTTGGTGGTAATGATCAGTTCACTAATCCCACTTGGTTGCCCAATTTTTATTCTTCAAGGTTGAAGCATTCATTTCCAGTAACAGTTTGAATTTTTAGTTTTCACTCTGTTTTCTGCTATATAGTTAGATGTGTTTGAAACCCTAAATCAAACACGGTATGTGCTAGCTCCATGAAACTTGACCAAATGAAGTAGTTCTAAGTTCTATCTGTATTGTTTGTATCCTCTTGAAGTACCCCATGCAGAGACTGGCGAAAAACACTTTCGTTTGAAAGGTGTTGCCAAGCTTCCAAAAAACTACTAGTTTGCTGAAATCTCAGCAAACATTTTTTCACCAAATCTGGATGATACTTGGTGGTAATGATCAGTTCACTAATCCCACTTGGCTGCCCAATTTTCATTCTTCTAGGTTGAAGCATTCGTTTCCAGTAACAGTTTGAATTTTTAGGTTTCACTCTGTTTTCTGCTATATAGTTAGATGTGTTTGAAACTCTAAATGAAACACAGTTTGTGCTAGCTCCTTGAAACTTGACAAAATGAAGTAGTTCTAAGTTCTATCTCTATGGTTTGTTTCCTCTTGAAGTACCCCATGCAGAGACTGGCGAAAAACACTTTCGTTTGAAAGGAGTTGCCAAGCTTCCAAAAAACTACTAGTTTGCTGAAATCTCAGCAAACATTTTTTCACCAAATCTGGATGATACTTGGTGGTAATGATCAGTTCACTAATCCCACTTGGCTGCCCAATTTTCATTCTTCTAGGTTGAAGCATTCGTTTCCAGTAACAGTTTGAATTTTTACGTTTCACTCTGTTTTCTCCTACATAGATAGCTGTGTTTGGAATTCTAAATCAAACACGGTTTGTGCTAGCTCCTTGAAACTTGACCACATGAAGTAGTTCTAAGTTCTATCTCTATGGTTTGTTTCCTCTTGAAGTACCCCATGCAGAGACTGGTGAAAAACACTTTTGTTTGAAAGGGGGTGCCAAGTTTCCAAAAAACTACCAGTTTGCTGAAATCTCAGCAAACATTTTTTTACCAAATCTTGATGATACTTGGTGGTAATGATCAGAACTCTAATCCCATTGGCTGCCCAATTTTCATTCTTCTAGGTTGAAGCGTTCGTTTCCAGTAACAGTTTGAATTTTTAGGTTTCACTCTGTTTTCTGCTATATAGTTAGATGTGTTTGAAACACTAAATGAAACACAGTTTGTGCTAGCTCCATGAAACTTGACCAAATGAAGTAGTTCTAAGTTCTATCTGTATGGTTTGTTTCCTCTAGAAGTACCCCATGCAGAGACTGGCGAAAAACACTTTCGTTTGAAAGGGGTTGCCAAGCTTCCAAAAAACTACTAGTTTGCTGAAATCTCAGCAAACATTTTTTCACCAAATCTTGAACATACTTGGTGGTAATGATCAGTTCACTAATCCAACTTGGCTGCCCAATTTTTATTCTTCTAGGTTGAAGCGTTCGTTTCCAGTAACAGTTTGAATTTTTAGGTTTCACTCTGTTTTCTGCTATTTAGTTAGATGAGTTCGAAACTCTAAATCAAACACGGTTTGTGCTAGCTCCTTGAAACTTGACCAAATGAAGCAGTTCTAAGTTCTATCTCTATGGTTTGTTTCCTCTTGAAGTACCCCATGCAGAGACTGGCGAAACACACTTTCGTTTGAAAGGGGTTGCAAAGCTTCCAAAAAACTACCAGTTTGCTGAAATCTCAGCAAACATTTTTTCACCAAATCTTGATGATACTTGGTGGTAATGATCAGTTCACTAATCCCACTTGGATGCCCAATTTTTATTCTTCTAGGTTGAAGCGTTCATTTCCAGTAACAGTTTGAATTTTTAGGTTTCACTCTGTTTTCTGCTATATAGTTAGATATGTTTGAAACTCTAAATCAAACACGGTTTGTGCTAGCTCCATGAAACTTGACCAAATGAAGTAGTTGTAAGTTCTATCTCTATGGTTTGTTTCCTCTTGAAGTACCCCATGCAGAGACTGGCGAAAAACACTTTCGTTTGAAAGGGGTTGCCAAGCTTCCAAAAAACTACTAGTTTGCTGAAATCTCAGCAAACATTTTTTCACCAAATCTGGATGATACTTTTTGGTAGTGATCAGTTCACTAATCCCACTTGGCTGCCCAGTTTTCATTCTTCTAGGTTGAAGCATTCGTTTCCAGTAATAGTTTGAATTTTTAGGTTTCACTCTGTTTTCTCCTACATAGATAGCTGTGTTTGGAATTCTAAATCAAACACGGTTTGTGCTAGCTCCTTGAAACTTGACCAAATGAAGTAGTTCTAAGTTCTATCTCTATGGTTTGTTTCCTCTTGAAGTACCCCATGCAGAGACTGGCGAAAAACAATTTCGTTTGAAAGGGGTTGCCAAGCTTCCAGAAAACTACTAGTTTGCTTATATCTCAGCAAACATTTTTTTACCAAATCTTGATGATACGTGGTGGTAATGATAAGTACACTAATCCCACTTGGCTGCCCAATTTTTATTCTTCTAGGTTGAAGCGTTCGTTTCCAGTAACAGTTTGAATTTTTAGGTTTCACTCTCTTTTCTCCTACATAGATAGCTGTGTTTGGAGTTCTAAATCACACACGGTTTGTGCCAGCTCCTTGAAACTTGACCAAATGAAGTAGTTCTAAGTTCTATCTCTATGGTTTGTTTCCTCTTGAAGTACCCCATGCAGAGCCTGGCGAAAAACACTTTCGCTTGAAAGGGGTTGCCAAGCTTCCAAAAACTACTAGTTTTCTGAAATCTCAGCAAACATTTTTTCACCAAATCTTGAACATACTTGGTGGTAATGATCAGTTCACTAATCCCACTTGGTTGCCCAATTTTTATTCTTCTAGGTTGAAGCATTCGTTTCCAGTAACAGTTTGAATTTTTAGGTTTCACTCTGTTTTCTGCTATATAGTTAGATGTGTTTGAAACTCTAAATCAAACACGGTTTGTGCTAGCTCCATGAACCTTGACCAAATGAAGTAGTTCTAAGTTCTATCTGTATGGTTTGTATCCTCTTGAAGTACCCCATGCAGAGACTGGCGAAAAACACTTTCGTTTGAAAGGTGTTGCCAAGCTTAAAAAAACTACTAGTTTGCTGAAATCTCAGCAAACATTTTTTCACCAAATCTGGATGATACTTGGTGGTAATGATCAGTTCACTAATCCCACTTGGCTGCCCAATTTTCATTCTTCTAGGTTGAAGCATTCGTTTCCAGTAACAGTTTGAATTTTTAGGTTTCACTCTGTTTTCTGCTATATAGTTAGATGTGTTTGAAACTCTAAATGAAACACAGTTTGTGCTAGCTCCTTGAAACTTGACAAAATGAAGTAGTTCTAAGTTCTATCTCTATGGTTTGTTTCCTCTTGAAGTACCCCATGCAGAGACTGGCGAAAAACACTTTCGTTTGAAAGGAGTTGCCAAGCTTCCAAAAAACTACTAGTTTGCTGAAATCTCAGCAAACATTTTTTCACCAAATCTGGATGATACTTGGTGGTAATGATCAGTTCACTAATCCCACTTGGCTGCCCAATTTTCATTCTTCTAGGTTGAAGCATTCGTTTCCAGTAACAGTTTGAATTTTTAGGTTTCACTCTGTTTTCTCCTACATAGATAGCTGTGTTTGGAATTCTAAATCAAACACGGTTTGTGCTAGCTCCTTGAAACTTGACCACATGAAGTAGTTCTAAGTTCTATCTCTATGGTTTGTTTCCTCTTGAAGTACCCCATGCAGAGACTGGTGAAAAACACTTTTGTTTGAAAGGTTGTGCCAAGTTTCCAAAAAACTACCAGTTTGCTGAAATCTCAGCAAACATTTTTTTACCAAATCTTGATGATACTTGGTGGTAATGATCAGAACACTAATCCCATTGGCTGCCCAATTTTCATTCTTCTAGGTTGAAGCGTTCGTTTCCAGTAACAGTTTGAATTTTTAGGTTTCACTCTGTTTTCTGCTATATAGTTAGATGTGTTTGAAACACTAAATGAAACACAGTTTGTGCTAGCTCCATGAAACTTGACCAAATGAAGTAGTTCTAAGTTCTATCTGTATGGTTTGATTCCTCTAGAAGTACCCCATGCAGAGACTGTCGAAAAACACTTTCGTTTGAAAGGGGTTGCCAAGCTTCCAAAAAACTACTAGTTTGCTGAAATCTCAGCAAACATTTTTTCACCAAATCTTGAACATACTTGGTGGTAATGATCAGTTCACTAATCCAACTTGGCTGCCCTATTTTTATTCTTCTAGGTTGAAGCGTTCGTTTCCAGTAACAGTTTGAATTTTTAGGTTTCACTCTGTTTTCTGCTATTTAGTTAGATGTGTTCGAAACTCTAAATCAAACACGGTTTGTGCTAGCTCCTTGAAACTTGACCAAATGAAGCAGTTCTAAGTTCTATCTCTATGGTTTGTTTCCTCTTGAAGTACCCCATGCAGAGACTGGCGAAACACACTTTCGTTTGAAAGGGGTTGCAAAGCTTCCAAAAAACTACCAGTTTGCTGAAATCTCAGCAAACATTTTTTCACCAAATCTTGATGATACTTGGTGGTAATGATCAGTTCACTAATCCCACTTGGATGCCCAATTTTTATTCTTCTAGGTTGAAGCGTTCATTTCCAGTAACAGTTTGAATTTTTAGGTTTCACTCTGTTTTCTGCTATATAGTTAGATATGTTTGAAACTCTAAATCAAACACGGTTTGTGCTAGCTCCATGAAACTTGACCAAATGAAGTAGTTCTAAGTTCTATCTGTATGGTTTGTTTCCTCTTGAAGTACCCCATGCAGAGACTGGCGAAAAACACTTTCGTTTGAAAGGGGTTGCCAAGCTTCCAAAAAACTACTAGTTTGCTGAAATCTCAGCAAACATTTTTTCACCAAATCTGGATGATACTTTTTGGTAGTGATCAGTTCACTAATCCCACTTGGCTGCCCAGTTTTCATTCTTCTAGGTTGAAGCATTCGTTTCCAGTAACAGTTTGAATTTTTAGGTTTCACTGTGTTTTCTCCTACATAGATAGCTGTGTTTGGAATTCTAAATCAAACACGGTTTGTGCTAGCTCCTTGAAACTTGACCAAAAGAAGTAGTTCTAAGTTCTATCTCTATGGTTTGTTTCCTCTTGAAGTACCCCATGCAGAGACTGGCGAAAAACAATTTCGTTTGAAAGGGGTTGCCAAGCTTCCAGAAAACTACTAGTTTGCTGATATCTCAGCAAACATTTTTTTACCAAATCTTGATGATACGTGGTGGTAATGATAAGTACACTAATCAAACTTGGCTGCCCAATTTTTACTCTTCTAGGTTGAAGCGTTCGTTTCCAGTAACAGTTTGAATTTTTAGGTTTCACTCTGTTTTCTCCTACATAGATAGCTGTGTTTGGAATTCTAAATCACACACGGTTTGTGCTAGCTCCTTGAAACTTGACCAAATGAAGTAGTTCTAAGTTCTATCTCTATGGTTTGTTTCCTCTTGAAGTACCCCATGCAGAGCCTGGCGAAAAACACTTTCGCTTGAAAGGGGTTGCCAAGCTTCCAAAAACTACTAGTTTGCTGAAATCTCAGCAAACATTTTTTCACCAAATCTTGATGATACTTGGTGGTAATGATCAGTTCACTAATCCCACTTGGTTGCCCAATTTTTATTCTTCTAGGTTGAAGCATTCGTTTCCAGTAACAGTTTGAATTTTTAGGTTTCACTCTGTTTTCTGCTATATAGTTAGATGTGTTTGAAACTCTAAATCAAACACGGTTTGTGCTAGCTCCATGAAACTTGACCAAATGAAGTAGTTCTAAGTTCTATCTGTATGGTCTGTTTCCTCTTGAAGTACCCCATGCAGAGACTGGCGAAAAACACTTTCGTTTGAAAGGGGTTGCCAAGCTTCCAAAAAACTACTAGTTTGCTGAAATCTCAGCAAACATTTTTTCACCAAATCTGGATTATACTTGGTGGTAATGATAAGTTCACTAATCCCACTTGGCTGCCCAATTTTCATTCTTCTAGGTTGAAGCGTTCGTTTCCAGTAACAGTTTGAATATTTAGGTTTCACTCTGTTTTCTCCGACATAGATAGCTGTGTTTTTAATTCTAAATCAAACACGGTTTGTGCTAGCTCCTTGAACCTTGACCAAATGAAGTAGTTCTAAGTTCTTTCTCTATATTTTTTTTCTTCTAGAAGTACCCCATGCAGAGACTGGCAAAAAACACTTTCGTTTGAAAGGGGTTGCCAAGCTTCCAAAAAACTACTAGTTTGCTGAAATCTCAGCAAACATTTTTTCACCAAATCTGGATGATACTTGGTGGTAATGATCAGCTCACTAGTCCCACTTGGCTGCCCAATTTTCATTCTTCTAGGTTGAAGCATTCGTTTCCAGTAACAGTTTGAATTTTTAGGTTTCACTCTGTTTTCTCCTACATAGATATCTGTGTTTGGAATTCTAAATCAAACACGGTTTGTGCTAGCTCCTTGAAACTTGACCAAATGACGTAGTTCTAAGTTCTTTCTCTATGGTTTGTTTCCTCTTGAAGTACCTCATGCAGAGACTGGTGAAAAACACTTTCGTTTGAAAGGGGTTGCCAAGCTTCCAAAAAACTACTAGTTTGCTGAAATCTCAGCAAACATTTTTTCACCAAATCATGATGATACTTGGTGGTAATGATCAGTACACTAATCCCTCCTGGCTGCCCCATTTTTATTCTTCTAGGTTGAAGCATTCGTTTCCAGTAACAGTTTGAATTTTTAGGTTTCACTCTGTTTTCTCCTACATAGATAGCTGTGTTTTTAATTCTAAATCAAACACGGTTTGTGCTAGCTCCTTGAAACTTGACCAAATGAAGTAGTTCTAAGTTATATCTCTATGGTTTGTTTCCTCTTGAAGTACCCCATGCAGAGCCTGGCGAAAAAAACTTTTGCTTGAAAGGGGTTGCCAAGCTTCCAAAAAACTACTAGTTTGCTAAAATCTCAGCAAACGTTTTTTCACCAAATCTTGATGATACTTGGTGGTAATGATCAGTTCACTAATCCCACTTGGTTGCCCAATTTTTATTCTTCAAGGTTGAAGCATTCATTTCCAGTAACAGTTTGAATTTTTAGGTTTCACTCTGTTTTCTGCTATATAGTTAGATGTGTTTGAAACTCTAAATCAAACACGGTATGTGCTAGCTCCATGAAACTTGACCAAATCAAGTAGTTCTAAGTTCTATCTGTATGGTTTGTATCCTCTTGAAGTACCCCATGCAGAGACTGGCGAAAAACACTTTCGTTTGAAAGGTGTTGCCAAGCTTCCAAAAAACTACTAGTTTGCTGAAATCTCAGCAAACATTTTTTCACCAAATCTGGATGATACTTGGTGGTAATGATCAGTTCACTAATCCCACTTGGCTGCCCAATTTTCATTCTTCTAGGTTGAAGCATTCGTTTCCAGTAACAGTTTGAATTTTTAGGTTTCACTCTGTTTTCTGCTATATAGTTAGATGTGTTTGAAACTCTAAATGAAACACAGTTTGTGCTAGCTCCTTGAAACTTGACAAAATGAAGTAGTTCTAAGTTCTATCTCTATGGTTTGTTTCCTCTTGAAGTACCCCATGCAGAGACTGGCGAAAAACACTTTCGTTTGAAAGGAGTTGCCAAGCTTCCAAAAAACTACTAGTTTGCTGAAATCTCAGCAAATATTTTTTCACCAAATCTGGATGATACTTGGTGGTAATGATCAGTTCACTAATCCCACTTGGCTGCCCAATTTTCATTCTTCTAGGTTGAAGCATTCGTTTCCAGTAACAGTTTGAATTTTTAGGTTTCACTCTGTTTTCTCCTACATAGATAGCTGTGTTTGGAATTCTAAATCAAACACGGTTTGTGCTAGCTCCTTGAAACTTGACCAAATGAAGTAGTTCTAAGTTCTATCTCTATGGTTTGTTTCCTCTTGAAGTACCCCATGCAGAGACTGGTGAAAAACACTTTTGTTTGAAAGGGGGTGCCAAGTTTCCAAAAAACTACCAGTTTGCTGAAATCTCAGAAAACATTTTTTTACCAAATCTTGATGATACTTGGCGGTAATGATCAGAACACTAATCCCATTGGCTGCCCAATTTTCCTTCTTCTAGGTTGAAGCGTTCGTTTCCAGTAACAGTTTGAATTTTTAGGATTCACTCTGTTTTCTGCTATATAGTTAGATGTGTTTGAAACACTAAATGAAACACAGTTTGTGCTAGCTCCATGAAACTTGACCAAATGAAGTAGTTCTAAGTTCTATCTGTATGGTTTGTTTCCTCTAGAAGTACCCCATGCAGAGACAGGCGAAAAACACTTTCGTTTGAAAGGGGTTGCCAAGCTTCCAAAAAACTACTAGTTTGCTGAAATCTCAGCAAACATTTTTTCACCAAATCTTGAACATACTTGGTGGTAATGATCAGTTCACTAATCCAACTTGGCTGCCCAATTTTTATTCTTCTAGGTTGAAGCGTTCGTTTCCAGTAACATTTGAATTTTTAGGTTTCACTCTGTTTTCTGCTATTTAGTTAGATGTGTTCGAAACTCTAAATCAAACACGGTTTGTGCTAGCTCCTTGAAACTTGACCAAATGAAGCAGTTCTAAGTTCTATCTCTATGGTTTGTTTCCTCTTGAAGTACCCCATGCAGAGACTGGCGAAACACACTTTCGTTTGAAAGGGGTTGCAAAGCTTCCAAAAAACTACCAGTTTGCTGAAATCTCAGCAAACATTTTTTCACCAAATCTTGATGATACTTGTTGGTAATGATCAGTTCACTAATCCCACTTGGATGCGCAATTTTTATTCTTCTAGGTTGAAGCGTTCATTTCCAGTAACAGTTTGAATTTTTAGGTTTCACTCTGTTTTCTGCTATATAGTTAGATATGTTTGAAACTCTAAATCAAACACGGTTTGTGCTAGCTCCATGAAACTTGACCAAATGAAGTAGTTGTAAGTTCTATCTCTATGGTTTGTTTCCTCTTGAAGTACCCCATGCAGAGACTGGCGAAAAACACTTTCGTTTGAAAGGGGTTGCCAAGCTTCCAAAAAACTACTAGTTTGCTGAAATCTCAGCAAACATTTTTTCACCAAATCTGGATGATACTTTTTGGTAGTGATCAGTTCACTAATCCCACTTGGCTGCCCAGTTTTCATTCTTCTAGGTTGAAGCATTCGTTTCCAGTAACAGTTTGAATTTTTAGGTTTCACTCTGTTTTCTCCTACATAGATAGCTGTGTTTGGAATTCTAAATCAAACACGGTTTGTGCTAGCTCCTTGAAACTTGACCAAATGAAGTAGTTCTAAGTTCTATCTCTATGGTTTGTTTCCTCTTGAAGTACCCCATGCAGAGACTGGCGAAAAACAATTTCGTTTGAAAGGGGTTGCCAAGCTTCCAGAAAACTACTAGTTTGCTGATATCTCAGCAAACATTTTTTTACCAAATCTTGATGATACGTGGTGGTAATGATAAGTACACTAATCCCACTTGGCTGCCCAATTTTTATTCTTCTAGGTTGAAGCGTTCGTTTCCAGTAACAGTTTGAATTTTTAGGTTTCACTCTGTTTTCTCCTACATAGATAGCTGTGTTTGGAATTCTAAATCACACACGGTTTGTGCTAGCTCCTTGAAACTTGACCAAATGAAGTAGTTCTAAGTTCTATCTCTATGGTTTGTTTCCTCTTGAAGTACCCCATGCAGAGCCTGGCGAAAAACACTTTCGCTTGAAAGGGGTTGCCAAGCTTCCAAAAACTACTAGTTTGCTGAAATCTCAGCAAACATTTTTTCACCAAATCTTGATGATACTTGGTGGTAATGATCAGTTCACTAATCCCACTTGGTTGCCCAATTTTTATTCTTCTAGGTTGAAGCATTCGTTTCCAGTAACAGTTTGAATTTTTAGGTTTCACTCTGTTTTCTGCTATATAGTTAGATGTGTTTGAAACTCTAAATCAAACACGGTTTGTGCTAGCTCCATGAAACTTGACCAAATGAAGTAGTTCTAAGTTCTATCTGTATGGTTTGTTTCCTCTTGAAGTACCCCATGCAGAGACTGGCGAAAAACACTTTCGTTTGAAAGGGGTTGCCAAGCTTCCAAAAAACTACTAGTTTGCTGAAATCTCAGCAAACATTTTTTCACCAAATCTGGATGATACTTGGTGGTAATGATCAGTTCACTAATCCCACTTGGCTGCCCAATTTTCATTCTTCTAGGTTGAAGCATTCGTTTCCAGTAACAGTTTGAATTTTTAGGTTTCACTCTGTTTTCTCCTACATAGATAGCTGTGTTTGGAATTCTAAATCAAACACGGTTTGTGCTAGCTCCTTGAAACTTGACCAAATGAAGTAGTTCTAAGTTCTATCTCTATGGTTTGTTTCCTCTTGAAGTACCCCATGCAGAGACTGGTGAAAAACACTTTTGTTTGAAAGGGGGTGCCAAGTTTCCAAAAAACTACCAGTTTGCTGAAATCTCAGCAAACATTTTTTTACCAAATCTTGATGATACTTGGTGGTAATGATCAGAACACTAATCCCATTGGCTGCCCAATTTTCATTCTTCTAGGTTGAAGCGTTCGTTTCCAGTAACAGTTTGAATTTTTAGGATTCACTCTGTTTTCTGCTATATAGTTAGATGTGTTTGAAACACTAAATGAAACACAGTTTGTGCTAGCTCCATGAAACTTGACCAAATGAAGTAGTTCTAAGTTCTATCTGTATGGGTTTTTTCCTCTAGAAGTACCCCATGCAGAGACTGGCGAAAAACACTTTCGTTTGAAAGGGGTTGCCAAGCTTCCAAAAAACTACTAGTTTGCTGAAATCTCAGCAAACATTTTTTCACCAAATCTTGAACATACTTGGTGGTAATGATCAGTTCACTAATCCAACTTGGCTGCCCAATTTTTATTCTTCTAGGTTGAAGCGTTCGTTTCCAGTAACATTTGAATTTTTAGGTTTCACTCTGTTTTCTGCTATTTAGTTAGATGTGTTCGAAACTCTAAATCAAACACGGTTTGTGCTAGCTCCTTGAAACTTGACCAAATGAAGCAGTTCTAAGTTCTATCTCTATGGTTTGTTTCCTCTTGAAGTACCCCATGCAGAGACTGGCGAAACACACTTTCGTTTGAAAGGGGTTGCAAAGCTTCCAAAAAACTACCAGTTTGCTGAAATCTCAGCAAACATTTTTTCACCAAATCTTGATGATACTTGTTGGTAATGATCAGTTCACTAATCCCACTTGGATGCGCAATTTTTATTCTTCTAGGTTGAAGCGTTCATTTCCAGTAACAGTTTGAATTTTTAGGTTTCACTCTGTTTTCTGCTATATAGTTAGATATGTTTGAAACTCTAAATCAAACACGGTTTGTGCTAGCTCCATGAAACTTGACCAAATGAAGTAGTTCTAAGTTCTATCTCTATGGTTTGTTTCCTCTTGAAGTACCCCATGCAGAGACTGGCGAAAAACACTTTCGTTTGAAAGGGGTTGCTAAGCTTCCAAAAAACTACTAGTTTGCTGAAATCTCAGCAAACATTTTTTCACCAAATCTGGATGATACTTGGTGGTAATGATCAGTTCACTAATCCCACTTGGCTGCCCAAGTTTCATTCTTCTAGGTTGAAGCATTCGTTTCCAGTAACAGTTTGAATTTTTAGGTTTCACTCTGTTTTCTCCTACATAGATAGCTGTGTTTCGAATTCTAAATCAAACACGGTTTGTGCTAGCTCCTTGAAACTTGACCAAATGAAGTAGTTCTAAGTTCTATCTCTATGGTTTGTTTCCTCTTGATGTACCCCATGCAGAGACTGGCGAAAAACACTTTCGTTTGAAAGGAGTTGCCAAGCTTCCAAACAACTACTAGTTTGCTTAAATCTCAGCAAACATTCTTTTACCAAATCTTGATGATACGTGGTGGTAATGATCAGTACACTAATCCCACTTGGCTGCCCAATTTTTATTCTTCTAGGTTGAAGCGTTCGTTTCCAGTAACAGTTTGAATTTTTAAGTTTCACTCTGTTTTCTGCTATATAGTTAGATGTGTTTGAAACTCTAAATCAAACACGGTTTGTGCTAGCTCCATGAAACATGACCAAATGAAGTAGTTCTAAGTTCTATCTGTATGGTTTGTTTCCTCTTGAAGTACCCCAAGCAGAGACTGGCGAAAAACACTTTCGTTTGAAAGGGGTTGCCAAGCTTCCAAAAAACTACTAGTTTGCTGAAATCTCAGCAAATATTTTTTCACCAAATCTGGATGATACTTGGTGGTAATGATCAGTTCACTAATCCCACTTGGCTGCCCAATTTTCATTCTTCTAGGTTGATGCATTCGTTTCCAGTAACAGTTTGAATTTTTAGGTTTCACTCTGTTTTCTCCTACATAGATAGCTGTGTTTGGAATTCTAAATCAAACACGGTTTGTGCTAGCTCCTTGAAACTTGACCAAATGAAGTAGTTCTAAGTTCTATCTCTTTGGTTTGTTTCCTCTTGAAGTACCCCATGCAGAGACTGGCGAAAAACACTTTTGTTTGAAAGGGATTGCCAAGCTTCCAAAAAACTACTAGTTTGCTCAAATCTCAGCAAACATTTTTTTACCAAATCTTGATGATACTTGGTGGTAATGATCAGTACACTAATCCCATTGGCTGCCCAATTTTTATACTTCTAGATTGAAGCATTCGTTTCCAGTAACAGTTTGAATTTTTAGGTTTCACTCTGTTTTCTCCTACATAGATAGCAGTGTTTGGAATTCTAAATCAAACACGGTTTGTGCTAGCTCCTTGAAACTTGCCCAAATGAAGTAGTTCTAAGTTCTATCTCTATGGTTTGTATCCTCTTGAAGTACCCCATGCTAAGACTGGCGAAACACACTTTCGTTTGAAAGGGGTTGCCAATCTTCCAAAAAACTACTAGTTTGCTTAAATCTCAGCAAACACTCTTTTAAGAAATCTTGATGATACGTGGTTGTAATCATCAG
The DNA here is from genome assembly GCF_048772815.1 of Callospermophilus lateralis. Taxonomy (NCBI): domain Eukaryota; kingdom Metazoa; phylum Chordata; class Mammalia; order Rodentia; family Sciuridae; genus Callospermophilus; species Callospermophilus lateralis. The sequence continues at coordinate 45,032 of NW_027513730.1, forward strand.
TACACTAATCCCACTTGGCTGCCCAATTTTTATTCTTCTAGGTTGAAGCATTCGTTTCCAGTAACTGTTTGAATTTTTAGGTTTCACTCTGTTTTCTCCTACATAGATAGCTGTGTTTGGAATTCTAAATCAAACACGGTTTGTGCTAGCTCCTTGAAACTTGACCAAATGAAGTAGTTCTAAGTTCCATCTCTATGGTTTGTTTCCTCTTGAAGAACCCCATGCAGAGACTGGCGAAAAACACTTTCGTTTGAAAAGGGTTGCCAAGCTTCCAAAAAACTACTAGTTTGCTGAAATCTCAGCAAACATTTTTTCACCAAATCTTGATGATACTTGGTGGTAATGATCAGCTCACTAATCCCACTTGGCTGCCCAATTTTCATTCTTCTAGTTTGAAGCATTCGTTTCCAGTAACAGTTTGAATTTTTAGGTTTCCCTCTGTTTTCTCCTACATAGATAGCTGTGTTTGGAATTCTAAATCAAACACGGTTTGTGCTAGCTCCTTGAAACTTGACCAAATAAAGTAGTTCTAAGTTCTATCTCTATGGTTTGTTTCCTCTTGAAGTACCCCATGCAGAGACTGGCGAAACACACTTTCGTTTGAAAGGGGTTGCCAAGCTTCCAAAAAACTACTAGTTTGCTGAAATCTCAGCAAACATTTTTTCACCAAATCTGGATGATACTTGTTGGTAATGATCAGTTCACTAATCCCACTTGGCTGCCCAATTTTAATTCTTCTAGGTTGAAGCATTCGTTTCCAGTAACAGTTTGAATTTTTAGGTTTCACACTGTTTTCTCCTACATAGATAGCTGTGTTTGGAATTCTAAATCAAACACGGTTTGTGCTAGCTCCTAGAAACTTGACCAAATGAAGTAGTTCTAAGTTCTATCTCTATGGTTTGTTTCCTCAAGAAGTACCCCATGCAGAGACTGGCGAAAAACACTTTCGTTTGAAAGGGGTTGCCAAGCTTCCAAAAAACTACAAGTTTGCTGAAATCTCAGCAAACATTTTTTCACCAAATCTGGATGATACTTGGTGGTAATGATCAGTTCACTAATCCCACTTGGCTGCCCAAGTTTCATTCTTCTAGGTTGAAGCATTCGTTTCCAGTAACAGTTTGAATTTTTAGGTTTCACACTGTTTTCTCCTACACAGATAGCTGTGTTTGGAATTCTAAATCAAACACGGTTTGTGCTAGCTCCTTGAAACTTGACCTAATGAAGTAGTTCTAAGTTCTATCTCTATGGTTTGTTTCCTCTTGATGTACCCCATGCAGAGACTGGCGAAAAACACTTTCGTTTGAAAGGGTTTGCCAAGCTTCCAAAAAACTACTAGTTTGCTTAAATCTCAGCAAACATTCTTTTACCAAATCTTGATGATACGTGGTGGTAATGATCAGTACACTAATCCCACTTGGCTGCCCAATTTTTATTCTTCTAGGTTGAAGCGTTCGTTTCCAGTAACAGTTTGAATTTTTAAGTTTCACTCTGTTTTCTGCTATATAGTTAGATGTGTTTGAATCTCTAAATCAAACACGGTTTGTGCTAGCTCCATGAAACATGACCAAATGAAGTAGTTCTAAGTTCTATCTGTATGGTTTGTTTCCTCTTGAAGTACCCCATGCAGAGACTGGCGAAAAACACTTTCGTTTGAAAGGGGTTGCCAAGCTTCCAAAAAACTACTAGTTTGCTGAAATCTCAGCAAACATTTTTTCACCAAATCTGGATGATACTTGGTGGTAATGATCAGTTCACTGATCCCACTTGGCTGCCCAATTTTTATTCTTCTAGGTTGAAGCGTTCGTTTCCAGTAACAGTTTGAATTTTTAGGTTTCACTCTGTTTTCTGCTATATAGTTAGATGTGTTTGAAACTCTAAATCAAGCACGGTTTGTGCTAGCTCCATGAAACTTGACCAAATGAAGTTGTTCTAAGTTCTATCTGTATGGTTTGTTTCCTCTTGAAGTACCCCATGCAGAGACTGGCGAAAAACACTTTCCTTTGAAAGGGGTTGCCAAGCTTCCAAAAAACTACTAGTTTGCTGAAATCTCAGCAAACATTTTTTCACCAAATCTGGATGATACTTGGTGGTAATGATCAGTTCACTAATCCCACTTGGCTGCCCAATTTTCATTCTTCTAGGTTGAAGCATTTGTTTCCAGTAACAGTTTGAATTTTTAGGTTTCACTCTGTTTTCTCCTACATAGATAGCTGTGTTTGGAATTCTAAATCAAACACGGTTTTTGCTAGCTCCTTGAAACTTGCCCAAATGAAGTAGTTCTAAGTTCTATCTCTATGGTTTGTTATCCCTTGAAGTACCCCATGCAGAGACTGGCGAAACACACTTTCGTTTAAAAGGGGTTGCCAAGCTTCCAAAAAACTACTAGTTTGCTGAAATCTCAGCAAACATTTTTTCACCAAATCTGGATGATACTTGGTGGTAATGATCAGTTCACTAATCCCACTTGGCTGCCCAATTTTCATTCTTGTAGGTTGAAGCATTTGTTTCCAGTAACAGTTTGAATTTTTAGGTTTCACTCTGTTTTCTCCTACATAGATAGCTGTGTTTGGAATTCTAAATCAAACACGGTTTTTGCTAGCTCCTTGAAACTTGCCCAAATGAAGTAGTTCTAAGTTCTATCTCTATGGTTTGTTTCCTCTTGAAGTACCCCATGCTGAGACTGGCGAAACACACTTTCCTTTGAAAGGGGTTGCCAAGCTTCCAAAAAACTTAGTTTGCTGAAATCTCAGCAAACATTTTTTCACCAAATCTGGATGATACTTGGTGGTAATGATCAGTTAACTAATCCCACTTGGCTGCCCAATTTTCATTCTTCTAGGTTGATGCATTCGTTTCCAGTAACAGTTTGAATTTTTAGGTTTCACTTTGTTTTCTCCTACATAGATAGCTGTGTTTGGAATTCTAAATCAAACACGGTTTGTGCTAGCTCCTTGAAACTTGACCAAATGAAGTAGTTCTAAGTTCTATCTCTATGGTTTGTTTCCTCTTGATGTACCCCATGCAGAGACTGGCGAAAAACACTTTCGTTTGAAAGGGGTTGCCAAGCTTCCAAAAAACTACTAGTTTGCTTAAATCTCAGCAAACATTCTTTTACCAAATCTTGATGATACGTGGTGGTAATGATCAGTACACTAATCCCACTTGGCTGCCCAATTTTTATTCTTCTTGGTTGAAGCATTCGTTTCCAGTAACAGTTTGAATTTTTAGGTTTCACTCTGTTTTCTCCTACATAGATAGCTGTGTTTGAAATTCTAAATCAAACACGGTTTGTGCTAGCTCCTTGAAACTTGACCAAATGAAGTAGTTCTAAGTTCTATCTCTATGGTTTGTTTCCTCTTGAAGTACCCCATGCAGAGACTGGCGAAAATCACTTTCGTTTGAAAGGGGTTGACAAGCTTACAAAAAACTACTAGTTTGCTGAAATCTCAGCAAACATTTTTTTACCAAATCTTGATGATACTTGGTGGTAATGATCAGTACACTAATCCCATTGGCTGCCCAATTTTTATTCTTCTAGGTTGAAGCATTCGTTTCCAGTAACAGTTTGAATTTTTAGTTTTCACTCTGTTTTCTCCTACATAGATAGCTGTGTTTGGAATTCTAAATCAAACACGGTTTGTCCTAGCTCCTTGAACCTTGACCAAATGAAGTAGTTCTAAGTTCTATCTCTATGGTTTGTTTCCTCTTGAAGTACCCCATGCAGAGACTGGCGAAAAATATTTTCATTTGAATGGGGTTGCCAAGCTTATAAAAAACTACTAGTTTGCTGAAATCTCAGCAAACATTCTTTTACCAAATCTTGATGATACGTGGTGGTAATGATCAGTACACTAATCCCACTTGGCTGCCCAATTTTTATTCTTCTAGGTTGAAGCATTCGTTTCCAGTAACAGTTTGAATTTTTAGGTTTCACTCTGTTTTCTCCTACATAGATAGCTGTGTTTTGAATTCTAAACCAAACACGGTTTCTGCTAGCTCCTTGAAACTTGACCAGATAAAGTAGTTCTAAGTTCTATCTCTATGGTTTGTTTCCTCTTGAAGTACCCCATGCAGAGACTGGCGAAAAACACTTTTGTTTGAAAGGGGTAGCCAAGTTTCCAAAAAACTACTAGTTTGCTGAAATCTCAGCAAACTTTTTTTACAAAATCTTGATGATACTTGGTGGTAATGATCAGTTCACTAATCCCATTGGCTGCCCAATTTTTATTCTTCTAGGTTGAAGCATTCGTTTCCAGTAACAGTTTGAATTTTTAGGTTTCACTGTGTTTTCTGCTATATAGTTAGATGTGTTTGAAACTCTAAATCAAACACGGTTTGTGCTAGCTCCTTGAAACTTGACCAAATGAAGTAGTTCTAAATTCTATCTCTATGGTTTGTTTCCTCTTGAAGTACCCCATGCAGAGACTGGCGAAAAACACTTTCGTTTTTAAGGGGTTGCCAAGCTTCCAAAAAACTACTAGTTTGCTGAAATCTCAGCAAACATTTTTTTCAGGAAATCTGGATGATACTTGGTGGTAATGATCAGTTCTCTAATCCCAATTGGCTGCCCAATTTTTATTCTTCTAGGTTGAAGCATTCGTTTCCAGTAACAGTTTGAAATTTTAGGTTTCACTCTGTTTTCTCCTACATAGATAGCTGTGTTTGGAATTCTAAATAAAACACGGTTTGTGCTAGCTCTTTGAAACTTGATCAAATGAAGTAGTTCTAAGTTCTATCTCTATGGTTTGTTTCCTCTTGAAGTACCCCATGCAGAGACTTCCGAAACACACTTTCGTTTGAAAGGGGTTGCCAAGCTTCCAAAATACTACCAGTTTGCTGAAATCTCAGCAAACATTTTTTCACCAAATCTTGATGATACTTGGTGGTAATGATCAGTTCACTAATCCCACTTGGATGCCCAATTTTTATTCTTCTAGGTTGAAGCGTTCGTTTCCAGTAACATTTTGAATTTTTAGGTTTCACTCTGTTTTCTGCTATATAGTTAGATATGTTTGAAACTCTAAATCAAACACGGTTTGTCCTAGCTCCTTGAAACTTGACCAAATGAAGTAGTTCTAAGTTCTATCTCTATGGTTTGTTTCCTCTTGAAGTACCCCATGCAGAGACTTCCGGAACACACTTTCGTTTGAAAGGGGTTGCCAATCTTCCAAAAAACTACTAGTTTGCTGAAATTTCAGCAAACATTTTTTCACCAAATCTTGATGATACTTGGTGGTAGTGATCAGTTCACTAATCCCACTTGGCTGCCCAGGTTTCATTGTTCTAGGTTGAAGCATTCGTTTCCAGTAACAGTTTGAATTTTTAGGTTTCACTCTGTTTTCTCCTACATAGATAGCTGTGTTTGGAATTCTAAATCAAACACTGTTTGTGCTAGCTCCTTGAAACTTGACCAAATGAAGTAGTTCTAAGTTCTATCTGTATGGTTTGTTTCCTCTTGAAGTACCCCATGCAAGGACTGGCGAAAAACACTTTCATTTGAAAGGGGTTGCCAAGCTTCCAAAAAACTACTAGTTTGCTGAAATCTCAGCAAACATTTTTTCACCAAATCTGGAGGATACTTGGTGGTAATGATCAGTTCACTAATCCCACTTGGCTGCCCAATTTTCATTCTTCTAGGTTGAAGCATTCGTTTCCAGTAACAGTTTGAATTTTTAGGTTTCACTCTGTTTTCTCGTACATAGATAGCTGTGTTTGGAATTCTAAATCATACACGGTTTGAGCTAGCTCCTTGAAACTTGACCAAATGAAGTAGTTCTAAGTTCTATCTCTATGGTTTGTTTCCTCTTGAAGTACCCCATGCAGAGACTGGCGAAAAACAATTTCGTTTGAAAGGGGTTGCCAAGCGTCCAAAAAACTACTAGTTTGCTGAAATCTCAGCAAACATTTTTTCACCAAATCTGGATGATACTTGTTGGTAATGATCAGTTCACTAATCCCACTTGGCTGCCCAATTTTTATTCTTCTAGGTTGAAGCATTCGTTTCCAGTAACAGTTTGAATTTTTAAGTTTCACTCTGTTTTCTGCTATATAGTTAGATATGTTTGAAACTCTAAATCAAACACGGTTTGTGCTAGCTCCTTGAAATTGACCAAATGAAGTAGTTCTAAGTTCTATCTCTATGGTTTGTTTCCTCTTGAAGTACCCCATGCAGAGACTGGTGAAAAACACTTTCGTTTGAAAGGGGTTGCCAAGCTTCCAAAATCTACTAGTTTGCTGAAATCTCAGCAAACATTTTTTTACCAAATCGTGATGATACTTGGTGGTAATGATCAGTACACTAATCCCATTGGCTGCCCAATTTTTATTCTTCTAGGTTGAAGCATTCGTTTCCAGTAACAGTTTGAATTTTTAGGTTTCACACTGTTTTCTCCTACATAGATAGCTGTGTTTGGAATTCTAAATCAAACACGGTTTGTGCTAGCTAATAGAAACTTGACCAAATGACGTAGTTCTAAGTTCTATCTCTATGGTTTGTTTCCTCTTGAAGTACCCCATGCAGAGACTGGCGAAAAACACTTTCGTTTGAAAGGGGTTGCCAAGCTTCCAAAAAACTACACGTTTGCTGAAATCTCAGCAAACATTTTTTCACCAAATCTTGATGATACTTGGTGGTAATGATCAGTTCACTGATCCCACTTGGCTGCCCAATTTTTATTCTTCTAGGTTGAAGCGTTCGTTTCCAGTAACAGTTTGAATTTTTAGGTTTCACTCTGTTTTCTGCTATATAGTTAGATGTGTTTGAAACTCTAAATCAAGCACGGTTTGTGCTAGCTCCATGAAACTTGACCAAATGAAGTTGTTCTAAGTTCTATCTGTATGGTTTGTTTCCTCTTGAAGTACCCCATGCAGAGACTGGCGAAAAACACTTTCCTTTGAAAGGGGTTGCCAAGCTTCCAAAAAACTACTAGTTTGCTGAAATCTCAGCAAACATTTTTTCACCAAATCTGGATGATACTTGGTGGTAATGATCAGTTCACTAATCCCACTTGGCTGCCCAATTTTCATTCTTCTAGGTTGAAGCATTTGTTTCCAGTAACAGTTTGAATTTTTAGGTTTCACTCTGTTTTCTCCTACATAGATAGCTGTGTTTGGAATTCTAAATCAAACACGGTTTTTGCTAGCTCCTTGAAACTTGCCCAAATGAAGTAGTTCTAAGTTCTATCTCTATGGTTTGTTTCCTCTTGAAGTACCCCATGCTGAGACTGGCGAAACACACTTTCCTTTGAAAGGGGTTGCCAAGCTTCCAAAAAACTACTAGTTTGCTGAAATCTCAGCAAACATTTTTTCACCAAATCTGGATGATACTTGGTGGTAATGATCAGTTCACTAATCCCACTTGGCTGCCCAATTTTCATTCTTCTAGGTTGATGCATTCGTTTCCAGTAACAGTTTGAATTTTTAGGTTTCACTTTGTTTTCTCCTACATAGATAGCTGTGTTTGGAATTCTAAATCAAACACGGTTTGTGCTAGCTCCTTGAAACTTGACCAAATGAAGTAGTTCTAAGTTCTATCTCTATGGTTTGTTTCCTCTTGATGTACCCCATGCAGAGACTGGCGAAAAACACTTTCGTTTGAAAGGGGTTGCCAAGCTTCCAAAAAACTACTAGTTTGCTTAAATCTCAGCAAACATTCTTTTACCAAATCTTGATGATACGTGGTGGTAATGATCAGTACACTAATCCCACTTGGCTGCCCAATTTTTATTCTTCTTGGTTGAAGCATTCGTTTCCAGTAACAGTTTGAATTTTTAGGTTTCACTCTGTTTTCTCCTACATAGATAGCTGTGTTTGAAATTCTAAATCAAACACGGTTTGTGCTAGCTCCTTGAAACTTGACCAAATGAAGTAGTTCTAAGTTCTATCTCTATGGTTTGTTTCCTCTTGAAGTACCCCATGCAGAGACTGGCGAAAATCACTTTCGTTTGAAAGGGGTTGACAAGCTTACAAAAAACTACTAGTTTGCTGAAATCTCAGCAAACATTTTTTTACCAAATCTTGATGATACTTGGTGGTAATGATCAGTACACTAATCCCATTGGCTGCCCAATTTTTATTCTTCTAGGTTGAAGCATTCGTTTCCAGTAACAGTTTGAATTTTTAGTTTTCACTCTGTTTTCTCCTACATAGATAGCTGTGTTTGGAATTCTAAATCAAACACGGTTTGTCCTAGCTCCTTGAAACTTGACCAAATGAAGTAGTTCTAAGTTCTATCTCTATGGTTTGTTTCCTCTTGAAGTACCCCATGCAGAGACTGGCGAAAAATATTTTCATTTGAATGGGGTTGCCAAGCTTATAAAAAACTACTAGTTTGCTGAAATCTCAGCAAACATTCTTTTACCAAATCTTGATGATACGTGGTGGTAATGATCAGTACACTAATCCCACTTGGCTGCCCAATTTTTATTCTTCTAGGTTGAAGCATTCGTTTCCAGTAACAGTTTGAATTTTTAGGTTTCACTCTGTTTTCTCCTACATAGATACCTGTGTTTTGAATTCTAAAAAAAACACGGTTTTTGCTAGCTCCTTGAAACTTGACCAGATAAAGTAGTTCTAAGTTCTATCTCTATGGTTTGTTTCCTCTTGAAGTACCCCATGCAGAGACTGGCGAAAAACACTTTTGTTTGAAAGGGGTAGCCAAGTTTCCAAAAAACTACTAGTTTGCTGAAATCTCAGCAAACTTTTTTTACAAAATCTTGATGATACTTGGTGGTAATCATCAGTTCACTAATCCCATTGGCTGCCCAATTTTTATTCTTCTAGGTTGAAGCATTCGTTTCCAGTAACAGTTTGAATTTTTAGGTTTCACTGTGTTTTCTGCTATATAGTTAGATGTGTTTGAAACTCTAAATCAAACACGGTTTGTGCTAGCTCCTTGAAACTTGACCAAATGAAGTAGTTCTAAGTTCTATCTCTATGGTTTGTTTCCTCTTGAAGTACCCCATGCAGAGACTGGCGAAAAACACTTTCGTTTTTAAGGGGTTGCCAAGCTTCCAAAAAACTACTAGTTTGCTGAAATCTCAGCAAACATTTTTTTCAGGAAATCTGGATGATAATTGGTGGTAATGATCAGTTCTCTAATCCCAATTGGCTGCCCAATTTTCATTCTTCTAGGTTGAAGCATTCGTTTCCAGTAACAGTTTGAATTTTTAGGTTTCACTGTGTTTTCTGCTATATAGTTAGATGTGTTTGAAACTCTAAATCAAACACGGTTTGTGCTAGCTCCTTGAAACTTGACCAAATGAAGTAGTTCTAAGTTCTATCTCTATGGTTTGTTTCCTCTTGAAGTACCCCATGCAGAGACTGGCGAAAAACACTTTCGTTTTTAGGGGTTGCCAAGCTTCCAAAAAACTACTAGTTTGCTGAAATCTCAGCAAACATTTTTTTCAGGAAATCTGGATGATACTTGGTGGTAATGATCAGTTCTCTAATTTCAATTGGCTGCCCAATTTTCATTCTTCTAGGTTGAAGCATTCGTTTCCAGTAACAGTTTGAAATTTTAGGTTTCACTCTGTTTTCTCCTAAATAGATAGCTGTGTTTGGAATTCTAAATAAAACACGGTTTGTGCTAGCTCTTTGAAACTTGATCAAATGAAGTAGTTCTAAGTTCTATCTCTATGGTTTGTTTCCTCTTGAAGTACCCCATGCAGAGACTTCCGAAACACACTTTCGTTTGAAAGGGGTTGCCAAGCTTCCAAAATACTACGAGTTTGCTGAAATCTCAGCAAACATTTTTTCACCAAATCTTGATGATACTTGGTGGTAATGATCAGTTCACTAATCCCACTTGGATGCCCAATTTTTATTCTTCTAGGTTGAAGCGTTCGTTTCCAGTAACATTTTGAATTTTTAGGTTTCACTCTGTTTTCTGCTATATAGTTAGATATGTTTGAAACTCTAAATCAAACACGGTTTGTCCTAGCTCCTTGAAACTTGACCAACTGAAGTAGTTCTAAGTTCTATCTCTATGGTTTGTTTCCTCTTGAAGTACCCCATGCAGAGACTTCCGGAACACACTTTCGTTTGAAACGGGTTGCCAAGCTTCCAAAAAACTACTAGTTTGCTGAAATCTCAGCAAAATTTTTTCACCAAATCTGGAGGATACTTGGTGGTAATGATCAGTTCACTAATCCCACTTGGCTGCCCAATTTTCATTCTTCTAGGTTGAAGCATTCGTTTCCAGTAACAGTTTGAATTTTTAGGTTTCACTATGTTTTCTCGTACATAGATAGCTGTGTTTGGAATTCTAAATCAAACACGGTTTGAGCTAGCTCCTTGAAACTTGACCAAATGAAGTAGTTCTAAGTTCTATCTCTATGGTTTGTTTCCTCTTGAAGTACCCCATGCAGAGACTGGCGAAAAACAATTTCGTTTGAAAGGGGTTGCCAAGCTTCCAAAAAACTACTAGTTTGCTTAAATCTCAGCAAACATTCTTTTACCAAATCTTGATGATACGTGGTGGTAATGATCAGTACACTAATCTCACTTGGCTGCCCAATTTTTATTCTTCTAGGTTGAAGCATTCGTTTCCAGTAAAGGTTTGAATTTTTAGGTTTCACTCTGTTTTCTCCTACATAGATAGCTGTGTTTGGAATTCTAAATCAAACACGGTTTGTGCTAGCTCCTTGAAACTTGACCAAATGAAGTAGTTCTAAGTTCTATGTCTATGGTTTGTTTCCTCTTGAAGTACCCCATGCAGAGACTGGCGAAAAAGACTTTTCTTAGAAAGGGGCTGCCAAGCTTCCAAAAAACTACTAGTTTGCTGAAATCTCAGCAAACATTTTTTCACCAAATCTTGAAGATACTTGGTGGTAATGATCAGTTCACTAATCCCACTTGGCTGCCCAATTTTTATTTTTCTAGGTTGAAGCGTTCTTTTCCAGTAACAGTTTGAATTTTTAGGTTTCACTCTGTTTTCTGCTATATAGTTAGATGTGTTCAAAACTCTAAATCAAACACGGTTTGTGCTAGCTCCTTGAAACTTGACCAAATGAAGTAGTTCTATGTTCTATCTCTATGGTTTGTTTCCTCTTGAAGTACCCCATGCAGAGACTGGCGAAACACACTTTCGTTTGAAAGGGGTTGCCAAGCTTCCAAAAAACTACTACTTTGCTGAAATCTCAGCAAACATTTTTTCACCAAATCTGGATGATACTTGGTGGTAATGATCAGTTCTCTAATCCCACTTGGCTGCCCAATTTTCATTCTTCTAGGTTGAAGCATTCGTTTCCAGTAACAGTTTGAATTTTTAGGTTTCACTCTGTTTTCTCCTACATAGATAGCTGTGTTTGGAATTCTAAATCAAACACGGTTTGTGCTAGCTCCTTGAAACTTGACCAAATGAAGTAGTTCTAAGTTCTATCTCTATGGTTTGTTTCCTCTTGAAGTACCCCATGCAGAGACTGGCGAAAAACAATTTTGTTTGAAAGGGGTTGCCAAGCTTCCAAAATCTACTAGTTTGCTGATATCTCAGCAAACATTTTTTTTCCAAATCTTGATGATACGTGGTGGTAATGATCAGTACACTAATCCCACTTGGCTGCCCAATTTTTATTCTTCTAGGTTGAAGCATTCGTTTTTAGTAACAGTTTGAATTTTTAGGTTTCACTCTGTTTTCTCGTACATAGATAGCTGTGTTTGGAATTCTAAATCAAACACGGTTTGTGCTAGCTCCTTGAAACTTGACCAAATGAATTAGTTCTAAGTTCTATCTCTGTGGTTTGTTTCCTCTTGAAGTACCCCATGCAGAGACTGGCGAAAAACTATTTCGTTTGAAAGGGGTTGCAAAGCTTCCAAAAAACTACTAGTTTGCTGATATCTCAGCAAACATTTTTTTACCAAATCTTGATGATACTTGGTGGTAATGATCAGTACACAAATCCCATTGGCTGCCCAATTTTTATTCTTCTAGGTTGAAGCATTCATTTCCAGTAACAGTTTGAATTTTTAAGTTTCACTCTGTTTTCTCCTACATAGATAGCTGTGTTTGGAATTCTAAATCAAACACGGTTTGTGCTAGCTCCATGAAACTTGACCAAATGAAGTAGTTTTAAGTTCTATCTCTATGGTTTGTTTCCTCTTGAAGTACCCTATGCAGAGACTGGCGATAAACAATTTCGTTTGAAAGGGTTTGCCAAGCTTCCAAAAAACTACTACTTTGCTGTAATCTCAGCAAACATGTTTTTCACCAAATCTGGATGATACTTGGTGGTAATGATCAGTTCTCTAATCCCACTTGGCTGCCCAATTTTCATTCTTCTAGGTTGAAGCGTTCGTTTCCAGTAACAGTTTGAATTTTTAGGTTTCACTCTGTTTTCTCCTACATAGATACCTGTGTTTGGAATTCTAAATCAAACACGGTTTGTGCTAGCTCCTTGAAACTTGACCAAATGAAGTAGTTCTAAGTTCTATCTCTATGGTTTGTTTCCTCTTGAAGTACCCCATGTAGAGACTGGCGAAAAACACTTTCGTTTGAAAGGGGTTGCCAAGCTTCAAAAAAACTACTAGTTTGCTGAAATCTCAGCACACATTTTTTAACCAAATCTGGATGATACTTGGTGGTAATGATCAGTTCACTAATCCCACTTGGCTGCCCAATTTTCATTCTTCTAGGTTGAAGCATTCGTTTCCAGTAACAGTTTGAATTTTTACGTTTCACTCTGTTTTCTCCTACATAGATAGCTGTGTTTGGAATTCTAAATCAAACACGGTTTGTGCTAGCTCCTTGAAACTTGACCAAATGAAGTAGTTTTAAGTTCTATCTCTATGGTTTGTTTCCTCTTGAAGTACCCTATGCAGAGACTGGCGAAAAACAATTTCGTTTGAAAGGGGTTGCCAAGCTTCCAAAAAACTACTAGTTTGCTGATATCTCAGCAAACTTTTTTTACCAAATCTTGATGATACTTGGTGGTAATGATCAGTACACAAATCCCATTGGCTGCCCAATTTTTGTTCTTCTAGGTTGAAGCATTCGTTTCTATTAACAGTTTGAATTTTTAGGTTTCACTCTGTTTTCTCCTACATAGATAGCTGTGTTTGGAATTCTAAATCAAACACGGTTTGTGCTAGCTCCTTGAAACTTGACCAAATGAAGTAGTTCTAAGTTCTATGTCTATGGTTTGTTTCCTCTTGAAGTACCCCATGCAGAGACTGGCGAAAAACACTTTCGTTTGAAAGGGGTTGCTAAGCTTCCAAAAAACTACTAGTTTGCTGAAATCTCAGCAAACATTTTTTCACCAAATCTTGAAGATACTTGGTGGTAATGATCAGTTCACTAATCCCACTTGGCTGCCCAATTTTTATTTTTCTAGGTTGAAGCGTTTGTTTCCAGTAACAGTTTGAATTTTTACGTTTCACTCTGTTTTCTCCTACATAGATAGCTGTGTTTGGAATTCTAAATCAAACACGGTTTGTGCTAGCTCCTTGAAACTTGACCAAATGAAGTAGTTTTAAGTTCTATCTCTATGGTTTGTTTCCTCTTGAAGTACCCTATGCAGAGACTGGCGATAAACACTTTCGTTTGAAAGGGGTTGCCAAGCTTCCAAAAAACTACTAGTTTGCTGATATCTCAGCAAACTTTTTTTACAAAATCTTGACGATACTTGGTGGTAATGATCAGTACACAAATCCCATTGGCTGCCCAATTTTTGTTCTTCTAGGTTGAAGCATTCGTTTCCAGTAACAGTTTGAATTTTTACGTTTCACTCTGTTTTCTCCTACATAGATAGCTGTGTTTGGAATTCTAAATCAAACACGGTTTGTGCTAGCTCCTTGAAACTTGACCAAATGAAGTAGTTCTAAGTTCTATCTCTATGGTTTGTTTCCTCTTGAAGTACCCCATGCAGAGACTGGCGAAAAACACTTTCGTTTGAAAGGGGTTGCTAAGCTTCCAAAAAACTACTAGTTTGCTGAAATCTCAGCAAACATTTTTTCACCAAATCTTGAAGATACTTGGTGGTAATGATCAGTTCACTAATCCCACTTGGCTGCCCAATTTTTATTTTTCTAGGTTGAAGCGTTCGTTTCCAGTAACAGTTTGAATTTTTAGGTTTAACTCTGTTTTCTCATATATAGTTAGATGTGTTCGAAACTCTAAAAAAAACACGGTTTGTGCTAGCTCCTTGAAACTTGACCAAATGAAGTAGTTCTAAGTTCGATCTCTATGGTTTGTTTCCTCTTGAAGTACCCCATGCAGAGACTGGCGAAACACACTTTCGTTTGAAAGGGGTTGCCAAGCTTCCAAAAAACTACTACTTTGCTGTAATCTCAGCAAACATGTTTTTCACCAAATCTGGATGATACTTGGTGGTAATGATCAGTTCTTTAATCCCACTTGGCTGCCCAATTTCATTCTTCTAGGTTGAAGCATTCGTTTCCAGTAACAGTTTGAATTTTTAGGTTTCACTCTGTTTTCTCGTACATAGATAGCTGTGTTTGGAATTCTAAATCAAACACGGTTTGTGCTAGCTCCTTGAAACTTGGCCAAATGAAGTAGTTCTAAGTTCTATCTCTATGGTTTGTTTCCTCTTGAAGTACCCCATGCAGAGACTGGCGAAAAACAATTTCGTTTGAAAGGGGTTGCCAAGCTTCCAAAAAACTACTAGTTTGCTGATATCTCAGCAAACATTTTTTTACCAAATCTTGATGATACGTGGTGGTAATGATCAGTTCACTAATCCCACTTCCCTGCCCAATTTTTATTCTTCTAGGTTGAAGCATTCATTTCCAGTAACAGTTTGAATTTTTAGGTTTCACTCTGTTTTCTGCTATATAGTTAGATGTGTTTGAAACTCTAAATCAAACACGGTTTGTGCTAGCTCCATGAAACTTGACCAAATGAAGTAGTTCTAAGTTCTATCTGTACGGTTTGTTTACTCTTGAAGTAACCCATGCAGAGACTGGCGAAAAACACTTTCGTTTGAAAGGGGTTGCCAAGCTTCCAAAAAACTACTAGTTTGCTGAAATCTCAGCAAATATTTTTTCACCAAAACTTGATGATACTTGGTGGTAATGATCAGTTCACTAATCCCACTTGGCTGCCCAATTTTTATTCTTCTAGGTTGAAGCATTCGTTTCCAGTAACAGTTTGAATTTTTAGGTTTCACTCTGTTTTCTCCTACATAGATAGGTGTGTTTGGAATTCTAAATCAAACACGGTTTGTGCTAGCTCCTTGAAACTTGACCAAATGAAGTAGTTCTAAGTTCTGTCTCTATGGTTTGTTTCCTATTGAAGTACCCCATGCAGAGACTGGCGAAACACACTTTCGTTTGAAAGGGGTTGCCAAGCTTCCAAAAACTACTACTTTGCTGAAATCTCAGCAAATATTTTTTCACCAAATCTGGATGATACTTGGTGGTAATGATCAGTTCTCTAATCCCACTTGGCTGCCCAATTTTCATTCTTCTAGGTTGAAGCATTCGTTTCCAGTAACAGTTTGAATTTTTAGGTTTCACTCTGTTTTCTCGTACATAGATAGCTGTGTTTGCAATTCTAAATCAAACACGGTTTGTGCTAGCTCCTTGAAACTTGACCAAATGAAGTAGTTCTAAGTTCTATCTCTATGGTTTGTTTCCTCTTGAAGTACCCCATGCAGAGACTGGCGAAAAACAATTTCGTTTGAAAGGGGTTGCCAAGCTTCCAAAAAACTACTAGTTTGCTGATATCTCAGCAAACATTTTTTTACCAAATCTTGATGATACGTGGTGGTAATGATCAGTACACTAATCCCACTTGGCTGCCCAATTTTTATTCTTCTAGGTTGAAGCGTTCGTTTCCAGTAACAGTTTGAATTTTTAGGTTTCACTCTGTTTTCTCCTACATAGATAGCTGTGTTTGGAATTCTAAATCAAACACGGTTTGTGCTAGCTCCTTGAAACTTGACCAAATGAAGTAGTTCTAAGTTCTATGTCTATGGTTTGTTTCCTCTTGAAGTACCCCATGCAGAGACTGGCGAAAAACACTTTCGTTTGAAAGGGGTTGCTAAGCTTCCAAAAAACTACTAGTTTGCTGAAATCTCAGCAAACATTTTTTCACCAAATCTTGAAGATACTTGGTGGTAATGATCAGTTCACTAATCCCACTTGGCTGCCCAATTTTTATTTTTCTAGGTTGAAGCGTTCGTTTCCAGTAACAGTTTGAATTTTTACGTTTCACTCTGTTTTCTTCTATATAGATAGCTGTGTTTGGAATTCTAAATCAAACACGGTTTGTGCTAGCTCCTTGAAACTTGACCAAATGAAGTAGTTCTAAGTTCAATCTCTATGGTTTGTTTCCTCTTGAAGTACCCCATGCAGCGACTGGCAAAAAACACTTTGGTTTGAAAGGGGTTGCCAAGCTTCCAAAAAACTACTAGTTTGCCGAAATATCAGCAAACATTTTTTCACCAAATCTTGATGATACTTGGTGGTAATGATCAGTTCACTAAGCCCACTTGGCTGCCCAATTTTTATTCTTCTACGTTGAAGCATTCGTTTCCAATAACAATTTGAATTTTTAGGTTTAACTCTGTTTTCTCCTACATAGATAGCTGTGTTTGGAATTCTAAATCAAACACGGTTTTCGGCTAGCTCCTTGAAACTTGACCAAATGAAGTAGTTCTATGTTCTATCTCTATGGTTTGTTTCCTCTTGAAGTACCCCATGCAGAGACTGGGGAAAAACACTTTCGTTGGAAAGGGGTTGCCAAGCTTCCAAAAAACTACTAGTTTGCTGAAATCTCAGCAAACATTTTTTCACCAAATCTTGATGATACTTGGTGGTAATGATCAGTTCACTAAGCCCACTTGGCTGCCCAATTTTCACTCTTCTAGGTTCAAGCGTTCGTTTCCAGTAACAGTTTGAATTTTTAGGTTTCACTCTGTTTTCTCCTACATAGATAGCTGTGTTTGGAATTCTAAATCAAACTCGGTTTGTGCTAGCTCCTTGAAACTTGACCAAATGAAGTAGTTCTAAGTTCTATCTCTATGGTTTGTTTCCTCTTGAAGTACCCCATGCAGAGACTGGCGAAAAACACTTTCGTTTGAAAGGGGTTGCCAAGCTTCCAAAAAACTACTAGTTTGCTGAAATCTCAGCAAACATTTTTTCACCAAATCTTGATGATACTTGGTGGTAATGATCAGTTCACTAAGCCGACTTTGCTGCCCAATTTTTATTTTTCCATGTTGAAGAATTCGTTTCAAGTAACAGTTTGAATTTTTAGGTTTCACTCTCTTTTCTCCTACATAGATAGCTGTGTTTGGATTTCTAAATTAAACACGGTTGGGCTAGCTCCTTGAAACTTGACCAAATGAAGTAGTTCTAAGTTCTATCTCTATGGTTTGATTCCTCTTGAAGTACCCCATGCAGAGACTGGCGAAAAACTCTTTCTTTTGAAAGGGGTTGCCAAGCTTACAAAAAACTACTAGTTTGCTGAAATCTCAGCAAACATTTTTTCACCAAAACTTGATGATACTTGCTGGTAATGATCAGTTCACTAAGCCCACTTGGCTGCCCATTTTTCACACTTCTAGGTTCAAGCGTTCGTTTCCAGTAACAGTTTGAATTTTTAGGTTTCACTCTGCTTTCTCCTACATAGATAGCTGTGTTTGGAATTCTAAATCACACACGGTTTGTGCTAGCTCCTTGAAACTTGACCAAATGAAGTAGTTCTAAGTTCTCTTTATATGGTTTGTTTCCTCTTGAAGTACCCCATGCAGAGACTGGCGAAAAAAACTTTCGTTTGAAAGGGGTTGCCAAGCTTCCAAAAAACTACTAGTTTGCTGAAATCTCAGCAAACATTTTTTCACCAAATCTTGATGATACTTGATGGTAATGATCAGTTCACTAAGCCCACTTGGCTGCCCAATTTTCATTCTTCTAGGTTCAAGCGTTCGTTTCCAGTAACAGTTTGAATTTTTAGGTTTCACTCTGTTTTCTCCTACATTGATACTGTGTTTGGAATTCTAAATCAAACACGATTTGTGCTAGCTCCTTGAAACTTGACCAAATGAAGTACTTCTAAGTTCTATCTCTATGGTTTGTTTCCTCTTGAAGTACCCCATGCAGAGACTGGCGAAAAACTCTTTCATTTGAAAGGGGTTGCCAAGCTTCCAAAAAACTACTAGTTTGCCGAAATATCAGCAAACATTTTTTCACCAAATCTTGATGATACTTGGTGGTAATGACCAGTTCACTAAGCCCACTTGGCTGCCCAATTTTTATTCTTCTAGGTTGAAGCATTCGTTTCCAGTAACAGTTTGAATTTTTAGGTTTCACTCTGTTTTCTCCTACATAGATAGCTGTGTTTGGAATTCTAAATCAAACACGGTTTGTGCTAGATCCTTGAAACTTGAAAAAATGAAGTAGTTCTAAGTTCTATCTCTATGGTTTGTTTTCTCTTGAAGTACCCCATGCAGAGACTGGCGAAAAGCACTTTTGTTTGAAAGGGGTTGCCAAGCTTCCAAAAAACTACTAGTTTGCTGAAATCTCAGCAAACATTTTTTCACCAAATCTTGATGACACTTGGTGGTAATGATCAGTTCACTAAGCCCACTATGCTGCCCCATTTTTATTCTTCCAGGTTGAAGCATTCGTTTCCAGTAACAGTTTGAATTTTTACGTTTCACTCTGTTTTCTCCTACATAGATAGCTGTGTTTGGAATTCTAAATCAAACACGGATTGTGCTAGCTCCTTGAAACTTGACCAAATGAAGTAGTTCTAAGTTCTATCTCTATGGTTTGTTTCCTCTTGAAGTACCCCATGCAGAAACTGGCGAAAAACTCTTTCATTTGAAAGGGGTTGCCAAGCTTCCAAAAAACTACTAGTTTGCCGAAATATCAGCAAACATTTTTTCACCAAATCTTGATGATACTTGGTGGTAATCATCAGTTCACTAAGCCCACTTGGCTGCCCAATTTTTATTCTTCTAGGTTGAAGCATTCGTTTCCAGTAACAGTTTGAATTTTTAGGTTTCACTCTGTTTTCTCCTACATAGATAGCTGTGTTTGGAATTCTAAATCAAACACGGTTTGTGCTAGCTCCTTGAAACTTGACCAAATGAAGTAGTTCTAAGTTCTATCTCTATGGTTTGTTTCCTCTTGAAGTACCCCATGCAGACTGGCGAAACACTCTTTCGTTTGAAAGGTTTTGCCAAGCTTCCAAAAAACTACTAGTTTGCCGAAATATCAGCAAACATTTTTTCACCAAATCTTGATGATACTTGGTGGTAATGATCAGTTCACTAAGCCCACTTGGCTGCCCAATTTTTATTCTTCTAGGTTGAAGCATTCGTTTCCAGTAACAGTTTGAATTTTTAGGTTTCACTCTGTTTTCTCCTACAAAGATAGCTGTGTTTGGAATTCTAAATCAAACACGGTTTGTGCTAGCTCCTTGAAACTTGACCAAATTAAGTAGTTCTAAGTTCTATCTCTATGGTTTGTTTCCTCTTCAAGTACCCCATGCAGAGACTGGCGAAAAACACTTTTGTTTGAAAGGGGTTGCCAAGCTTCCAAAAAACTACTAGTTTGCTGAAATCTCAGCAAACATTTTTTCACCAAATCTTGATGATACTTGGTGGTAATGATCAGTTCACTAAGCCCACTTGGCTGCCCAATTTTTATTCTTCTAGGTTGAAGAATTCATTTCCAGTAACAGTTTGAATTTTTAAGTTTCACTCTGTTTTCTCCTATATAGATCGCTGTGTTTGGAATTCTAAATCAAACACGGTTTGTGCTAGCTCCTTGAAACTTGACCAAATGAAACAGTTCTAAGTTCTATCTCTATGGTTTGTTTCCTCTTGAAGTACCCCATGCAGAGACTGGCGAAAAACACTTTTGTTTGAAAGGGGTTGCCAAGCTTCCAAAAACTACTAGTTTGCTGAAATCTCAGCAAATATTTTTTCACCAAATCTTGATGATACTTGGTGGTAATGATCAGTTCACTAAGCCCACTTGGCTGCCCAATTTTTATTCTTCTAGGTTGAAGCATTCGTTTCCAGTAACAGTTTGAATTTTTGGTTTCACTCTGTTTTCTCCTACATAGATAGCTGTGTTTGGAATTCTAAATCAAACACGGATTGTGCTAGCTCCTTGAAACTTGACCAAATGAAGTAGTTCTAAGTTCTATCTCTATGGTTTGTTTACTCTTGAAGTAACCCATGCAGAGACTGGCGAAAAACACTTTCGTTTGAAAGGGGTTGCCAAGCTTCCAAAAAACTACTAGTTTGCCGAAATATCAGCAAACAGTTTTTCACCAAATCTTGATGGTACTTGGTGGTAAAGATCAGTTCACTAATCCCACTTGGCTGCCCAATTTTTATTCTTCTAGGTTGAAGCATTCGTTTCCAGTAACAGTTTGAATTTTTAGGTTTCACTCTGTTTTCTCTTACATAGATAGCTGTGTTTGGAATTCTAAATCAAACACGTTTTGTGCTAGCTCCTTGGAACTTGACCAAATGAAGTAGTTCTAAGTTCTATCTCTATGGTTTGTTTCCTCTTGAAGTACTTCATGCAGAGACTGGCGAAAAACTCTTTCATTTGAAAGGGGTTGCCAAGCTTCCAAAAAACTACTAGTTTGCCGAAATATCAGCAAACATTTTTTCACCAAATCTTGATGATACTTGGTGGTAAAGATCAGTTCACTAATCCCACTTGGCTGCCCAATTTTTATTCTTCTAGGTTGAAGCATTCGTTTCCAGTAACAGTTTGAATTTTTAGGTTTCACTCTGTTTTCTTCTATATGGATAGCTGTGTTTGGATTTCTAAATCAAACACGGTTTGTGCTAGCTCCTTGAAACTTGACCAAATGAAGTAGTTCTAAGTTCTATCTCTATGGTTTGTTTCCTCTTGAAGTACCCCATGCAGAGACTGGTGAAAAACACTTTTGTTTGAAAGGGGTTGCCAAGCTTCCAAAAAACTACTAGTTTGCTGAAATCTCAGCAAACATTTTTTCACCAAATCTTGATGATACTTGGTGGTAATGATCAGTTCACTAAGCCCACTTGGCTGCCCAATTTTTATTCTTCTAGGTTGAAGCATTCGTTTCCAGTAACAGTTTGAATTTTTACGTTTCACTCTGTTTTCTCCTACATAGATAGCTGTGTTTGGAATTCTAAATCAAACACGGATTGTGCTAGCTCCTTGAAACTTGACCAAATGAAGTAGTTCTAAGTTCTATCTCTATGGTTTGTTTCCTCTTGAAGTAACCCATGCAGAGACTGGCGAAAAATTCTTTCGTTTGAAAGGGGTTGCCAAGCTTCCAAAAAACTACTAGTTTGCCGAAATATCTGCAAACATTTTTTCACCAAATCTTGATGATACTTGGTTGTAATGATCAGTTCACTAAGCCCACTTGGCTGCCCAATTTTTGTTCTTCTAGGTTGAAGCATTCGTTTCCAGTAACAGTTTGAATTTTTAGGTTTCACTCTGTTTTCTCGTATATAGATAGCTGTGTTTGGAATTCTAAATCAAGCACGGTTTGTGCTAGCTCCTTGAAACTTGACCAAATGAAGTAGTTCTAAGTTCTATCTCTATGGTTTGTTTCCTCTTGAAGTACCCCATGCAGAGACTGGCGAAAAACACTTTCGTTTGAAAGGGGTTGCCAAGCTTCCAAAAAACTACTAGTGCTGAAATCTCAGCAAATATTTTTTCACCAAATCTTGATGATACTTGGTGGTAATGATCAGTTCACTAAGCCCACTTGGCTGCCCAATTTTTATTCTTCAACCTTGAAGAATTCGTTTCCAGTAACAGTTTGAATTTTTAGGTTTCACTCTGTTTTCTCCTACACAGATAGCTGTGTTTGGATTTCTAAATCAAACACGGTTGTGCTAGCTCCTTGAAACTTGAGCAAATGAAGTAGTTCTAAGTTCTATCTCTATGGTTTGTTTCCTCTTGAAGTACCCCATGCAGAGACTGGCGAAAAACACTTTCGTTTGAAAGGGGTTGCCAAGCTTCCAAAAAACTACTAGTTTGCCGAAATCTCAGCAAATATATTTTCACCAAATCTTGATGATACTTGGTGGTAAAGATCAGTTCAATAAGCCCACTTGGCTGCCCAATTTTCACTCTTCTAGGTTCAAGCGTTCGTTTCCAGTAACAGTTTGAATTTTTAGGTTTCACTCTGTTTTCTGCTATATAGATAGATGTGTTTGAAACTCTAAATCAAACACGGTTTTTGCTAGCTGCTTGAAACTTGAAAAAATGAAGTAGTTCTAAGTTCTATCTCTATGGTTTGTTTCCTCTGGAAGTACCCCATGCAGAGACTGGCGAAAAACACTTTCGTTTGAAAGGGGTTGCCAAGCTTCCAAAAAACTAGTAGTTTGCTGAAATCTCAGCAAACATTTTTTCACCAAATCTTGATGATACTTGGTGGTAATGATCAGTTCACTAAGCCCACTTGGCTGCCCAATTTTTTTTCTTCTAGGTTGAAGCATTCATTTCCAGTAACAGTTTGCATTTTTAAGTTTCACTCTGTTTTCTCCTATATAGATAGCTGTGTTTGGAATTCTAAATCAAACACGGTTTGTGCTAGCTCCTTGAAACTTGACAAAATGAAGTAGTTCTAATTTCTACCTCTATGGATTGTTTCCTCTTGAAGTACCCCAGGCAGAGACTGGCGAAAAACACTTTCGTTTGAAAGGGGTTGCGAAGCTTCCAAAAACTACTAGTTTGCTGAAATCTCAGCAAACATTTTTTCACCAAATCTTGATGATACTTGGTGGTAATGATCAGATCACTAATCCCACTTGGCTGCCCAACTTTTATTCTTCTAGGGTGACGCATTTGTTTCCAGTAACAGTTTGAATTTCTAGGTTTCACTCTGTTTTCTCCTACATAGATAGCTGTGTTTGGAATTCTAAATCAAACACGGTTTGTGCTAGCTCCTTGAAACTTGACCAAATGAAGTAGTTCTAAGTTCTATCTCTATGGTTTGTTTCCTCTTGAAGTACCCCATGCAGAGACTGGAGAAAAACACTTTCATTTGAAAGGGGTTGCCAAGCTTCCAAAATCTACTAGTTTGCTGAAATCTCAGGAAACATTTTTTCACCAAATCTTGATGATACTTGGTGGTAATGATCAGTTCAGTAAGCCCACTTGGCTACCCAATTTTTATTCTTCTAGGTTGAAGCATTCGTTTCCAGTAACAGTTTGAATTTTTAGGTTTCATTTTGTTTTCTCCTACATAGATAGCTGTGTTTGAAATTCTAAATCAAACACGGTTTGTGCTAGCTCCTTGAAACTTGACCAAATGAAATAGTTCTAAGTTCTATCTCTATGGTTTGTTTCCTCTTGAAGTACCCCATGCAGAGACTGGCGAAAAACACTTTCGTTTGAAAGGGGTTGCCAAGTTTCCAAAAAACTACTAGTTTGCTGAAATCTCAGCAAATATTCTTTCAACAAATCTTCATGATACTTGGTGGTAATGATCAGTTCACTAATCCCACTTGGCTGCCGAATTTTTATTCTTCTAGGTTGAAGCATTCGTTTCCAGTAACAGTTTGAATTTTTAGGTTTCACTCTGTTTTCTCCTATATAGATAGCTGTGTTTGGAATTCTAAATCAAACACGGTTTGTGCTAGCTCCTTGAATCTTGACCAAATGAAGTTGTTCTAAGTTCTATCTCTATGGTTTGTTTCCTCTTGAAGTACCCCATGCAGAGACTGGCGAAAAACACTTTCGTTTGAAAGGGGTTGCCAAGCTTCCAAAAAACTACTAGTTTGCTGATATCTCAGCAAACATTTTTTTACCAAATCTTGATGATACGTGGTGGTAATGATAAGTACACTAATCCCACTTGGCTGCCCAATTTTTATTCTTCTAGGTTGAAGCGTTCGTTTCCAGTAACAGTTTGAATTTTTAGGTTTCACTCTGTTTTCTCCTACATAGATAGCTGTGTTTGGAATTCTAAATCAAACACGGTTTGTGCTAGCTCCTTGAAACTTGACCAAATGAAGTAGTTCTAAGTTCTATCTCTATGGTTTGTTTCCTCTTGAAGTACCCCATGCAGAGCCTGGCGAAAAACACTTTCGCTTGAAAGGGGTTGCCAAGCTTCCAAAAAACTACTAGTTTGCTGAAATCTCAGCAAACATTTTTTCACCAAATCTAGATGATACTTGGTGGTAATGATCAGTTCACTAATCCCACTTGGTTGCCCAATTTTTATTCTTCTAGGTTGAAGCATTCGTTTCCAGTAACAGTTTGAATTTTTAGGTTTCACTCTGTTTTCTGCTATATAGTTAGATGTGTTTGAAACTCTAAATCAAACACGGTTTGTGCTAGCTCCATGAAACTTGACCAAATGAAGTAGTTCTAAGTTCTATCTGTATGGTTTGTTTCCTCTTGAAGTACCCCATGCAGAGACTGGCGAAAAACACTTTCGTTTGAAAGGGGTTGCCAAGCTTCCAAAAAACTACTAGTTTGCTGAAATCTCAGCAAACATTTTTTCACCAAATCTGGATTATACTTGGTGGTAATGATAAGTTCACTAATCCCACTTGGCTGCCCAATTTTCATTCTTCTAGGTTGAAGCGTTCGTTTCCAGTAACAGTTTGAATTTTTAGGTTTCACTCTGTTTTCTCCGACATAGATAGCTGTGTTGGGAATTCTAAATCAAACACGGTTGTGCTAGCTCCTTGAAACTTGACCAAATGAAGTAGTTCTAAGTTCTATCTCTATGGTTTGTTTCCTCTTGAAGTACCCCATGCAGAGACTGGCGAAAAACTCTTTCATTTGAAAGGGGTTGCCAAGCTTCCAAAAAACTACTAGTTTGCCGAAATATCAGCAAACATTTTTTCACCAAATCTTGATGATACTTGGTGGTAATCATCAGTTCACTAAGCCCACTTGGCTGCCCAATTTTTATTCTTCTAGGTTGAAGCATTCGTTTCCAGTAACAGTTTGAATTTTTAGGTTTCACTCTGTTTTCTCCTACATTGATAACTGTGTTTGGAATTCTAAATCAAACACGGTTTGTGCTAGCTCCTTGAAACTTGACCAAATGAAGTAGTTCTAAGTTCTATCTCTATGGTTTGTTTCCTCTTGAAGTACCCCATGCAGAGACTGACGAAAAACACTTTCGTTTGAAAGGGGTTGCCAAGCTTCCAAAAAACTACTACTGGTGAAATCTCAGCAAAATTTTTTCACCAAATCTTGATGATTCTTGGTGGTAATGATCAGTTCACTAAGCACACTTGGCTGCCCAATTTTTTTCTTCTATGTTGAAGAATTCGTTTCCAGTAACAGTTTGAATTTTTAGGTTTCACTCTGTTTTCTCCTACATAGATAGCTGTGTTTGGATTTCTAAATCAAACACGATTGTGCTAGCTCCTTGAAACTTGACCAAATGAAGTAGTTCTAAGTTCTATCTCTATGGTTTGTTTCCTCTTGAAGTACCCCATGCAGAGACTGGCGAAAACCCTTTCGTTTGAAAGGGGTTGCCAAGCTTCCAAAAAACTACTAGTTTGCTGAAATCTCAGCAAATATTTTTTCACCAAATCTTGATGATACTTGGTGGTAATGATCAGTTCACTAAGCCCACTTGGCTGCCCAATTTTCACTCTTCTAGGTTCAAGCGTCCGTTTCCAGTAACACTTTGAATTTTTAGGTTTCACTCTGTTTTCTCCTACATAGATAGCTGTGTTTGGAATTCTAAATCCAACACGGTTTGTGCTAGCTCCTTGAAACTTGACCAAATGAAGTAGTTCTAAGTTCTACCTCTATGGTTTGTTTCCTCTTGAAGTACCCCATGCAGAGTCTGGCGAAAAACACTTTCGTTTGAAAGGGGTTGCCAAGCTTCCAAAAAACTACTAGTTTGCTGAAATCTCAGCAAATATATTTTCACCAAAACTTGATGGTACTTGGTGGTAATGATCAGTTCACTAAGCCCACTTGGCTGCCCAATTTTCACTCTTCTAGGATCAAGCGTTCGTTTCCAGTAACACTTTCAATTTTTAGGTTTCACTCTGTTTTCTGCTATATAGATAGTTGGGTTTGGAATTCTAAATCAAACAGGGTTTGTGCTAGCTCCTTGAAACTTGACAGAATGAAGTAGTTCTAAGTTCTATCTCTATGGTTTGTTTCCTCTTTAAATACCCCATGCAGAGACTGGCGAAAAACACTTTTGTTTGAAAGGGGTTGCCAAGCTTCCAAAAAACTTCAAGTTTGCTGAAATCTCAGCGAACATTTTTTCACCAAAACTTGATGATATTTGGTTGTAATGATCAGTTCACTAAGCCCACTTGGCTGCCCAATTTTTATTCTTCTAGGTTGAAGCATTCGTTTCCAGTAACAGTTTGAATTTTTACGTTTCACTCTGTTTTCTCCTACATAGATAGCTGTGTTTGGAATTCTAAATCAAACACGGATTGTGCTAGCTCCTTGAAACTTGACCAAATGAAGTAGTTTTAAGTTCTATCTCTATGTTTTGTTTCCTCTTGAAGTACCCCATGCAGAGACTGGCGAAAAACTCTTTCGTTTGAAATGGGTTGCCAAGCTTCCAAAAAACTACTAGTTTGCCGAAATATCAGCAAACATTTTTTCACCAAATCTTGATGATACTTGGTGGTAATGATCAGTTCACTAAGCCCACTTGGCTGCCCAATTTTTATTCTTCTAGGTTGAAGCATTTGTTTCCAGTAACAGTTTGAATTTTTAGGTTTCACTCTGTTTTCTCCTACATTGATAGCTGTGTTTGGAATTCTAAATCAAACACGGTTTGTGCTAGCTCCTTGAAACTTGACCAAATGAAGTAGTTCTAAGTTCTATCTCTACGGTTTGTTTCCTCTTGAAGTACCCCATGCAGAGACTGGCGAAAAACACTTTGGTTTGAAAGGGGTTGCCAAGCTTCCAAAAACTACTAGTGCTGAAATCTCACCAAAATTTCTTCACCAAATCTTGATGATACGTGGTGGTAATGATCAGTTCACTAAGCACACTTGATGCCCAATTTTTATTCTTCTATGTTGAAGAATTCGTTTCCAGTAACAGTTTGAATTTTTAGGTTTCACTCTGTTTTCTCCTACATAGATATCTGTGTTTGGATTTCTAAATCAAACACGGTTGTGCTAGCTCCTTGAAACTTGACCAAATGAAGTAGTTCTAAGTTCTATCTCTATGGTTTGTTTCCTCTTGAAGTACCCCATGCAGAGACTGGCGAAAAAAACTTTCGTTTGAAAGGGGTTGCCAAGCTTCCAAAAAACTACTAGTTTGCTGAAATCTCAGCAAACATTTTTTAACCAAATCTGGATGATACTTTTTGGTAGTGATCAGTTCACTAATCCCACTTGGCTGCCCAGTTTTCATTCTTCTAGGTTGAAGCATTCGTTTCCAGTAACAGTTTGAATTTTTAGGTTTCACTCTCTTTTCTCCTACATAGATAGCTGTGTTTGGAATTCTAAATCAAACACGGTTTGTGCTAGCTCCTTGAAACTTGACCAAATGAAGTAGTTCTAAGTTCTATCTCTATGGTTTGTTTCCTCTTGAAGTATCCCATGCAGAGACTGGCGAAAAACAATTTCGTTTGAAAGGGGTTGCCAAGCTTCCAAAAAACTACTAGTTTGCTGATATCTCAGCAAACATTTTTTTACCAAATCTTGATGATACGTGGTGGTAATGATAAGTACACTAATCCCACTTGGCTGCCCAATTTTTATTCTTCTAGGTTGAAGCGTTCGTTTCCAGTAACAGTTTGAATTTTTAGGTTTCACTCTGTTTTCTCCTACATAGATAGCTGTGTTTGGAATTCTAAATCAAACACGGTTTGTGCTAGCTCCTTGAAACTTGACCAAATGAAGTAGTTCTAAGTTCTATCTCTATGGTTTGTTTCCTCTTGAAGTACCCCATGCAGAGCCTGGCGAAAAACACTTTCGCTTGAAAGGGGTTGCCAAGCTTCCAAAAAACTACTAGTTTGCTGAAATCTCAGCAAACATTTTTTCACCAAATCTAGATGATACTTGGTGGTAATGATCAGTTCACTAATCCCACTTGGTTGCCCAATTTTTATTCTTCTAGGTTGAAGCATTCGTTTCCAGTAACAGTTTGAATTTTTAGGTTTCACTCTGTTTTCTGCTATATAGTTAGATGTGTTTGAAACTCTAAATCAAACACGGTTTGTGCTAGCTCCATGAAACTTGACCAAATGAAGTAGTTCTAAGTTCTATCTGTATGGTTTGTTTCCTCTTGAAGTACCCCATGCAGAGACTGGCGAAAAACACTTTAGTTTGAAAGGGGTTGCCAAGCTTCCAAAAAACTACTAGTTTGCTGAAATCTCAGCAAACATTTTTTCACCAAATCTGGATTATACTTGGTGGTAATGATAAGTTCACTAATCCCACTTGGCTGCCCAATTTTCATTCTTCTAGGTTGAAGCGTTCGTTTCCAGTAACAGTTTGAATTTTTAGGTTTCACTCTGTTTTCTCCGACATAGATAGCTGTGTTGGGAATTCTAAATCAAACACGGTTTGTGCTAGCTCCTTGAACCTTGACCAAATGAAGTAGTTCTAAGTTCTATCTCTATATTTTTTTTCTTCTAGAAGTACCCCATGCAGAGACTGGCAAAAACCACTTTCGTTTGAAAGGGGTTGCCAAGCTTCCAAAAAACTACTAGTTTGCTGAAATCTCAGCAAACATTTTTTCACCAAATCTGGATGATACTTGGTGGTAATGATCAGCTCATTAGTCCCACTTGGCTGCCCAATTTTCATTCTTCTAGGTTGAAGCATTCGTTTCCAGTAACAGTTTGAATTTTTAGGTTTCACTCTGTTTTCTCCTACATAGATAGCTGTGTTTGGAAATCTAAATCAAACACGGTTTGTGCTAGCTCCTTGAAACTTGACCAAATGACGTAGTTCTAAGTTCTATCTCTATGGTTTGTTTCCTCTTGAAGTACCTCATGCAGAGACTGGTGAAAAACACTTTCGTTTGAAAGGGGTTGCCAAGCTTCCAAAAAACTACTAGTTTGCTGAAATCTCAGCAAACATTTTTTCACCAAATCATGATGATACTTGGTGGTAATGATCAGTACACTAATCCCTCCTGGCTGCCCCATTTTTATTCTTCTAGGTTGAAGCATTCGTTTCCAGTAACAGTTTGAATTTTTAGGTTTCACTCTGTTTTCTCCTACATAGATAGCTGTGTTTGGAATTCTAAATCAAACACCACGGTTTGTGCTAGCTCCTTGAAACTTGACCAAATGAAGTAGTTCTAAGTTCTGTCTCTATGGTTTGTTTCCTCTTGAAGTACCCCATGCAGAGACTGGCAAAAACCACTTTCGTTTGAAAGGGGTTGCCAAGCTTCCAAAAAACTACTAGTTTGCTGAAATCTCAGCAAACATTTTTTCACCAAATCTGGATGATATTGGTGGTAATGATCAGTTCACTAATCCCACTTGGTTGCCCAATTTTCATTCTTCTAGGTTGAAGCATTCGTTTCCAGTAACAGTTGAATTTTTAGGTTTCACTCTGTTTTCTCCTACATAGATAGCTGTGTTTGGAATTCTAAATCAAACACGGTTTGTGCTAGCTCCTTGAAACTTGACCAAATGAAGTAGTTCTAAGTTATATCTCTATGGTTTGTTTCCTCTTGAAGTACCCCATGCAGAGCCTGGCAAAAAAAACTTTTGCTTGAAAGGGGTTGCCAAGCTTCCAAAAAACTACTAGTTTGCTAAAATCTCAGCAAACGTTTTTTCACCAAATCTTGATGATACTTGGTGGTAATGATCAGTTCACTAATCCCACTTGGTTGCCCAATTTTTATTCTTCAAGGTTGAAGCATTCATTTCCAGTAACAGTTTGAATTTTTAGTTTTCACTCTGTTTTCTGCTATATAGTTAGATGTGTTTGAAACTCTAAATCAAACACGGTATGTGCTAGCTCCATGAAACTTGACCAAATGAAGTAGTTCTAAGTTCTATCTGTATGGTTTGTATCCTCTTGAAGTACCCCATGCAGAGACTGGCGAAAAACACTTTCGTTTGAAAGGTGTTGCCAAGCTTCCAAAAAACTACTAGTTTGCTGAAATCTCAGCAAACATTTTTTCACCAAATCTGGATGATACTTGGTGGTAATGATCAGTTCACTAATCCCACTTGGCTGCCCAATTTTCATTCTTCTAGGTTGAAGCATTCGTTTCCAGTAACAGTTTGAATTTTTAGGTTTCACTCTGTTTTCTGCTATATAGTTAGATGTGTTTGAAACTCTAAATGAAACACAGTTTGTGCTAGCTCCTTGAAACTTGACAAAATGAAGTAGTTCTAAGTTCTATCTCTATGGTTTGTTTCCTCTTGAAGTACCCCATGCAGAGACTGGCGAAAAACACTTTCGTTTGAAAGGAGTTGCCAAGCTTCCAAAAAACTACTAGTTTGCTGAAATCTCAGCAAACATTTTTTCACCAAATCTGGATGATACTTGGTGGTAATGATCAGTTCACTAATCCCACTTGGCTGCCCAATTTTCATTCTTCTAGGTTGAAGCATTCGTTTCCAGTAACAGTTTGAAATTTTACGTTTCACTCTGTTTTCTCCTACATAGATAGCTGTGTTTGGAATTCTAAATCAAACACGGTTTGTGCTAGCTCCTTGAAACTTGACCACATGAAGTAGTTCTAAGTTCTATCTCTATGGTTTGTTTCCTCTTGAAGTACCCCATGCAGAGACTGGTGAAAAACACTTTTGTTTGAAAGGGGGTGCCAAGTTTCCAAAAAACTACCAGTTTGCTGAAATCTCAGCAAACATTTTTTTACCAAATCTTGATGATACTTGGTGGTAATGATCAAAACACTAATCCCATTGGCTGCCCAATTTTTATTCTTCTAGGTTGAAGCGTTCGTTTCCAGTAACAGTTTGAATTTTTAGGTTTCACTCTGTTTTCTGCTATTTAGTTAGATGTGTTCGAAACTCTAAATCAAACACGGTTTGTGCTAGCTCCTTGAAACTTGACCAAATGAAGCAGTTCTAAGTTCTATCTCTATGGTTTGTTTCCTCTTGAAGTACCCCATGCAGAGACTGGCGAAACACACTTTCGTTTGAAAGGGGTTGCAAAGCTTCCAAAAAACTACCAGTTTGCTGAAATCTCAGCAAACATTTTTTCACCAAATCTTGATGATACTTGGTGGTAATGATCAGTACACTAATCCCACTTGGATGCCCAATTTTTATTCTTCTAGGTTGAAGCGTTCATTTTCAGTAACAGTTTGAATTTTTAGGTTTCATTCTGTTTTCTGCTATATAGTTAGATATGTTTGAAACTCTAAATCAAACACGGTTTGTGCTAGCTCCATGAAACTTGACCAAATGAAGTAGTTGTAAGTTCTATCTCTATGGTTTGTTTCCTCTTGAAGTACCCCATGCAGAGACTGGCGAAAAACACTTTCGTTTGAAAGGGGTTGCCAAGCTTCCAAAAAACTACTAGTTTGCTGAAATCTCAGCAAACATTTTTTCACCAAATCTGGATGATACTTTTTGGTAGTGATCAGTTCACTAATCCCACTTGGCTGCCCAGTTTTCATTCTTCTAGGTTGAAGCATTCGTTTCCAGTAATAGTTTGAATTTTTAGGTTTCACTCTGTTTTCTCCTACATAGATAGCTGTGTTTGGAATTCTAAATCAAACACGGTTTGTGCTAGCTCCTTGAAACTTGACCAAATGAAGTAGTTCTAAGTTCTATCTCTATGGTTTGTTTCCTCTTGAAGTACCCCATGCAGAGACTGGCGAAAAACAATTTCGTTTGAAAGGGGTTGCCAAGCTTCCAGAAAACTACTAGTTTGCTGATATCTCAGCAAACATTTTTTTACCAAATCTTGATGATACGTGGTGGTAATGATAAGTACACTAATCCCACTTGGCTGCCCAATTTTTATTCTTCTAGGTTGAAGCGTTCGTTTCCAGTAACAGTTTGAATTTTTAGGTTTCACTCTCTTTTCTCCTACATAGATAGCTGTGTTTGGAATTCTAAATCACACACGGTTTGTGCTAGCTCCTTGAAACTTGACCAAATGAAGTAGTTCTAAGTTCTATCTCTATGGTTTGTTTCCTCTTGAAGTACCCCATGCAGAGCCTGGCGAAAAACACTTTCGCTTGAAAGGGGTTGCCAAGCTTCCAAAAACTACTAGTTTGCTGAAATCTCAGCAAACATTTTTTCACCAAATCTTGATGATACTTGGTGGTAATGATCAGTTCACTAATCCCACTTGGTTGCCCAATTTTTATTCTTCTAGGTTGAAGCATTCGTTTCCAGTAACAGTTTGAATTTTTAGGTTTCACTCTGTTTTCTGCTATATAGTTAGATGTGTTTGAAACTCTAAATCAAACACGGTATGTGCTAGCTCCATGAAACTTGACCAAATGAAGTAGTTCTAAGTTCTATCTGTATGGTTTGTATCCTCTTGAAGTACCCCATGCAGAGACTGGCGAAAAACACTTTCGTTTGAAAGGTGTTGCCAAGCTTCCAAAAAACTACTAGTTTGCTGAAATCTCAGCAAACATTTTTTCACCAAATCTGGATGATACTTGGTGGTAATGATCAGTTCACTAATCCCACTTGGCTGCCCAATTTTCATTCTTCTAGGTTGAAGCATTCGTTTCCAGTAACAGTTTGAATTTTTAGGTTTCACTCTGTTTTCTGCTATATAGTTAGATGTGTTTGAAACTCTAAATGAAACACAGTTTGTGCTAGCTCCTTGAAACTTGACAAAATGAAGTAGTTCTAAGTTCTATCTCTATGGTTTGTTTCCTCTTGAAGTACCCCATGCAGAGACTGGCGAAAAACACTTTCGTTTGAAAGGAGTTGCCAAGCTTCCAAAAAACTACTAGTTTGCTGAAATCTCAGCAAACATTTTTTCACCAAATCTGGATGATACTTGGTGGTAATGATCAGTTCACTAATCCCACTTGGCTGCCCAATTTTCATTCTTCTAGGTTGAAGCATTCGTTTCCAGTAACAGTTTGAAATTTTACGTTTCACTCTGTTTTCTCCTACATAGATAGCTGTGTTTGGAATTCTAAATCAAACACGGTTTGTGCTAGCTCCTTGAAACTTGACCACATGAAGTAGTTCTAAGTTCTATCTCTATGGTTTGTTTCCTCTTGAAGTACCCCATGCAGAGACTGGTGAAAAACACTTTTGTTTGAAAGGGGGTGCCAAGTTTCCAAAAAACTACCAGTTTGCTGAAATCTCAGCAAACATTTTTTTACCAAATCTTGATGATACTTGGTGGTAATGATCAAAACACTAATCCCATTGGCTGCCCAATTTTTATTCTTCTAGGTTGAAGCGTTCGTTTCCAGTAACAGTTTGAATTTTTAGGTTTCACTCTGTTTTCTGCTATTTAGTTAGATGTGTTCGAAACTCTAAATCAAACACGGTTTGTGCTAGCTCCTTGAAACTTGACCAAATGAAGCAGTTCTAAGTTCTATCTCTATGGTTTGTTTCCTCTTGAAGTACCCCATGCAGAGACTGGCGAAACACACTTTCGTTTGAAAGGGGTTGCAAAGCTTCCAAAAAACTACCAGTTTGCTGAAATCTCAGCAAACATTTTTTCACCAAATCTTGATGATACTTGGTGGTAATGATCAGTACACTAATCCCACTTGGATGCCCAATTTTTATTCTTCTAGGTTGAAGCGTTCATTTTCAGTAACAGTTTGAATTTTTAGGTTTCATTCTGTTTTCTGCTATATAGTTAGATATGTTTGAAACTCTAAATCAAACACGGTTTGTGCTAGCTCCATGAAACTTGACCAAATGAAGTAGTTGTAAGTTCTATCTCTATGGTTTGTTTCCTCTTGAAGTACCCCATGCAGAGACTGGCGAAAAACACTTTCGTTTGAAAGGGGTTGCCAAGCTTCCAAAAAACTACTAGTTTGCTGAAATCTCAGCAAACATTTTTTCACCAAATCTGGATGATACTTTTTGGTAGTGATCAGTTCACTAATCCCACTTGGCTGCCCAGTTTTCATTCTTCTAGGTTGAAGCATTCGTTTCCAGTAATAGTTTGAATTTTTAGGTTTCACTCTGTTTTCTCCTACATAGATAGCTGTGTTTGGAATTCTAAATCAAACACGGTTTGTGCTAGCTCCTTGAAACTTGACCAAATGAAGTAGTTCTAAGTTCTATCTCTATGGTTTGTTTCCTCTTGAAGTACCCCATGCAGAGACTGGCGAAAAACAATTTCGTTTGAAAGGGGTTGCCAAGCTTCCAGAAAACTACTAGTTTGCTGATATCTCAGCAAACATTTTTTTACCAAATCTTGATGATACGTGGTGGTAATGATAAGTACACTAATCCCACTTGGCTGCCCAATTTTTATTCTTCTAGGTTGAAGCGTTCGTTTCCAGTAACAGTTTGAATTTTTAGGTTTCACTCTCTTTTCTCCTACATAGATAGCTGTGTTTGGAATTCTAAATCACACACGGTTTGTGCTAGCTCCTTGAAACTTGACCAAATGAAGTAGTTCTAAGTTCTATCTCTATGGTTTGTTTCCTCTTGAAGTACCCCATGCAGAGCCTGGCGAAAAACACTTTCGCTTGAAAGGGGTTGCCAAGCTTCCAAAAACTACTAGTTTGCTGAAATCTCAGCAAACATTTTTTCACCAAATCTTGATGATACTTGGTGGTAATGATCAGTTCACTAATCCCACTTGGTTGCCCAATTTTTATTCTTCTAGGTTGAAGCATTCGTTTCCAGTAACAGTTTGAATTTTTAGGTTTCACTCTGTTTTCTGCTATATAGTTAGATGTGTTTGAAACTCTAAATCAAACACGGTTTGTGCTAGCTCCATGAAACTTGACCAAATGAAGTAGTTCTAAGTTCTATCTGTATGGTTTGTATCCTCTTGAAGTACCCCATGCAGAGACTGGCGAAAAACACTTTCGTTTGAAAGGTGTTGCCAAGCTTCCAAAAAACTACTAGTTTGCTGAAATCTCAGCAAACATTTTTTCACCAAATCTGTATGATACTTGGTGGTAATGATCAGTTCACTAATCCCACTTGGCTGCCCAATTTTCATTCTTCTAGGTTGAAGCATTCGTTTCCAGTAACAGTTTGAATTTTTAGGTTTCACTCTGTTTTCTGCTATATAGTTAGATGTGTTTGAAACTCTAAATGAAACACAGTTTGTGCTAGCTCCTTGAAACTTGACAAAATGAAGTAGTTCTAAGTTCTATCTCTATGGTTTGTTTCCTCTTGAAGTACCCCATGCAGAGACTGGCGAAAAACACTTTCGTTTGAAAGGAGTTGCCAAGCTTCCAAAAAACTACTAGTTTGCTGAAATCTCAGCAAACATTTTTTCACCAAATCTGGATGATACTTGGTGGTAATGATCAGTTCACTAATCCCACTTGGCTGCCCAATTTTCATTCTTCTAGGTTGAAGCATTCGTTTCCAGTAACAGTTTGAATTTTTAGGTTTCACTCTGTTTTCTCCTACATAGATAGCTGTGTTTGGAATTCTAAATCAAACACGGTTTGTGCTAGCTCCTTGAAACTTGACCACATGAAGTAGTTCTAAGTTCTATCTCTATGGTTTGTTTCCTCTTGAAGTACCCCATGCAGAGACTGGTGAAAAACACTTTTGTTTGAAAGGGGGTGCCAAGTTTCCAAAAAACTACCAGTTTGCTGAAATCTCAGCAAACATTTTTTTACCAAATCTTGATGATACTTGGTGGTAATGATCAGAACACTAATCCCATTGGCTGCCCAATTTTCATTCTTCTAGGTTGAAGCGTTCGTTTCCAGTAACAGTTTGAATTTTTAGGTTTCACTCTGTTTTCTGCTATATAGTTAGATGTGTTTGAAACACTAAATGAAACACAGTTTGTGCTAGCTCCATGAAACTTGACCAAATGAAGTAGTTCTAAGTTCTATCTGTATGGTTTGATTCCTCTAGAAGTACCCCATGCAGAGACTGGCGAAAAACACTTTCGTTTGAAAGGGGTTGCCAAGCTTCCAAAAAACTACTAGTTTGCTGAAATCTCAGCAAACATTTTTTCACCAAAACTTGAACATACTTGGTGGTAATGATCAGTTCACTAATCCAACTTGGCTGCCCTATTTTTATTCTTCTAGGTTGAAGCGTTCGTTTACAGTAACAGTTTGAATTTTTAGGTTTCACTCTGTTTTCTGCTATTTAGTTAGATGTGTTCGAAACTCTAAATCAAACACGGTTTGTGCTAGCACCTTGAAACTTGACCAAATGAAGCAGTTCTAAGTTCTATCTCTATGGTTTGTTTCCTCTTGAAGTACCCCATGCAGAGACTGGCGAAACACACTTTCGTTTGAAAGGGGTTGCAAAGCTTCCAAAAAACTACCAGTTTGCTGAAATCTCAGCAAACATTTTTTCACCAAATCTTGATGATACTTGGTGGTAATGATCAGTTCACTAATCCCACTTGGATGCCCAATTTTTATTCTTCTAGGTTGAAGCGTTCATTTCCAGTAACAGTTTGAATTTTTAGGTTTCACTCTGTTTTCTGCTATATAGTTAGATATGTTTGAAACTCTAAATCAAACACGGTTTGTGCTAGCTCCATGAAACTTGACCAAATGAAGTAGTTCTAAGTTCTATCTGTATGGTTTGTTTCCTCTTGAAGTACCACATGCAGAGACTGGCGAAAAACACTTTCGTTTGAAAGGGGTTGCCAAGCTTCCAAAAAACTACTAGTTTGCTGAAATCTCAGCAAACATTTTTTTCACCAAATCTGGATTATACTTGGTGGTAATGATAAGTTCACTAATCCCACTTGGCTGCCCAATTTTCATTCTTCTAGGTTGAAGCGTTCGTTTCCAGTAACAGTTTGAATATTTAGGTTTCACTCTGTTTTCTCCGACATAGATAGCTGTGTTTGGAATTCTAAATCAAACACGGTTTGTGCTAGCTCCTTGAACCTTGACCAAATGAAGTAGTTCTAAGTTCTTTCTCTATATTTTTTTTCCTCTAGAAGTACCCCATGCAGAGACTGGCAAAAAACACTTTCGTTTGAAAGGGGTTGCCAAGCTTCCAAAAAACTACTAGTTTGCTGAAATCTCAGCAAACATTTTTTCACCAAATCTGGATGATACTTGGTGGTAATGATCAGCTCACTAGTCCCACTTGGCTGCCCAATTTTCATTCTTCTAGGTTGAAGCATTCGTTTCCAGTAACAGTTTGAATTTTTAGGTTTCACTCTGTTTTCTCCTACATAGATAGCTGTGTTTGGAATTCTAAATCAAACACGGTTTGTGCTAGCTCCTTGAAACTTGACCAAATGACGTAGTTCTAAGTTCTATCTCTATGGTTTGTTTCCTCTTGAAGTACCTCATGCAGAGACTGGTGAAAAACACTTTCGTTTGAAAGGGGTTGCCAAGCTTCCAAAAAACTACTAGTTTGCTGAAATCTCAGCAAACATTTTTTCACCAAATCATGATGATACTTGGTGGTAATGATCAGTACACTAATCCCTCCTGGCTGCCCCATTTTTATTCTTCTAGGTTGAAGCATTCGTTTCCAGTAACAGTTTGAATTTTTAGGTTTCACTCTGTTTTCTCCTACATAGATAGCTGTGTTTGGAATTCTAAATCAAACACGGTTTGTGCTAGCTCCTTGAAACTTGACCAAATGAAGTAGTTCTAAGTTATATCTCTATGGTTTGTTTCCTCTTGAAGTACCCCATGCAGAGCCTGGCGAAAAAAACTTTTGCTTGAAAGGGGTTGCCAAGCTTCCAAAAAACTACTAGTTTGCTAAAATCTCAGCAAACGTTTTTTCACCAAATCTTGATGATACTTGGTGGTAATGATCAGTTCACTAATCCCACTTGGTTGCCCAATTTTTATTCTTCAAGGTTGAAGCATTCATTTCCAGTAACAGTTTGAATTTTTAGGTTTCACTCTGTTTTCTGCTATATAGTTAGATGTGTTTGAAACTCTAAATCAAACACGGTATGTGCTAGCTCCATGAAACTTGACCAAATGAAGTAGTTCTATGTTCTATCTGTATGGTTTGTATCCTCTTGAAGTACCCCATGCAGAGACTGGCGAAAAACACTTTCGTTTGAAAGGTGTTGCCAAGCTTCCAAAAAACTACTAGTTTGCTGAAATCTCAGCAAACATTTTTTCACCAAATCTGGATGATACTTGGTGGTAATGATCAGTTCACTAATCCCACTTGGCTGCCCAATTTTCATTCTTCTAGGTTGAAGCATTCGTTTCCAGTAACAGTTTGAATTTTTAGGTTTCACTCTGTTTTCTGCTATATAGTTAGATGTGTTTGAAACTCTAAATGAAACACAGTTTGTGCTAGCTCCTTGAAACTTGACAAAATGAAGTAGTTCTAAGTTCTATCTCTATGGTTTGTTTCCTCTTGAAGTACCCCATGCAGAGACTGGCGAAAAACACTTTCGTTTGAAAGGAGTTGCCAAGCTTCCAAAAAACTACAAGTTTGCTGAAATCTCAGTAAACATTTTTTCACCAAATCTGGATGATACTTGGTGGTAATGATCAGTTCACTAATCCCACTTGGCTGCCCAATTTTCATTCTTCTAGGTTGATGCATTCGTTTCCAGTAACAGTTTGAATTTTTAGGTTTCACTCTGTTTTCTCCTACATAGATAGCTGTGTTTGGAATTCTAAATCAAACACGGTTTGTGCTAGCTCCTTGAAACTTGACCAAATGAAGTAGTTCTAAGTTCTATCTCTTTGGTTTGTTTCCTCTTGAAGTACCCCATGCAGAGACTGGCGAAAAACACTTTTGTTTGAAAGGGATTGCCAAGCTTCCAAAAAACTACTAGTTTGCTCAAATCTCAGCAAACATT
The DNA here is from genome assembly GCF_048772815.1 of Callospermophilus lateralis. Classification (NCBI taxonomy): domain Eukaryota; kingdom Metazoa; phylum Chordata; class Mammalia; order Rodentia; family Sciuridae; genus Callospermophilus; species Callospermophilus lateralis. The sequence goes on from NW_027513730.1 coordinate 83,800, forward strand.
TTTTTACCAAATCTTGATGATACTTGGTGGTAATGATCAGTACACTAATCCCATTGGCTGCCCAATTTTTATACTTCTAGATTGAAGCATTCGTTTCCAGTAACAGTTTGAATTTTTAGGTTTCACTCTGTTTTCTCCTACATAGATAGCAGTGTTTGGAATTCTAAATCAAACACGGTTTGTGCTAGCTCCTTGAAACTTGCCCAAATGAAGTAGTTCTAAGTTCTATCTCTATGGTTTGTATCCTCTTGAAGTACCCCATGCTAAGACTGGCGAAACACACTTTCGTTTGAAAGGGGTTGCCAATCTTCCAAAAAACTACTAGTTTGCTTAAATCTCAGCAAACACTCTTTTAAGAAATCTTGATGATACGTGGTTGTAATCATCAGTACACTAATCCCACTTGGCTGCCCAATTTTTATTCTTCTAGGTTGAAGCATTCGTTTCCAGTAACTGTTTGAATTTTTAGGTTTCACTCTGTTTTCTCCTACATAGATAGCTGTGTTTGGAATTCTAAATCAAACACGGTTTGTGCTAGCTCCTTGAAACTTGACCAAATGAAGTAGTTCTAAGTTCCATCTCTATGGTTTGTTTCCTCTTGAAGAACCCCATGCAGAGACTGGCGAAAAACACTTTCGTTTGAAAAGGGTTGCCAGGCTTCCAAAAAACTACTAGTTTGCTGAAATCTCAGCAAACATTTTTTCACCAAATCTTGATGATACTTGGTGGTAATGATCAGCTCACTAATCCCACTTGGCTGCCCAATTTTCATTCTTCTAGTTTGAAGCATTCGTTTCCAGTAACAGTTTGAATTTTTAAGTTTCACTCTGTTTTCTGCTATATAGTTAGATATGTTTGAAACTCTAAATCAAACACGGTTTGTGCTAGCTCCTTGAAATTGACCAAATGAAGTAGTTCTAAGTTCTATCTCTATGGTTTGTTTCCTCTTGAAGTACCCCATGCAGAGACTGGTGAAAAACACTTTCGTTTGAAAGGGGTTGCCAAGCTTAAAAAATCTACTAGTTTGCTAAAATCTCAGCAAACATTTTTTTACCAAATCGTGATGATACTTGGTGGTAATGATCAGTACACTAATCCCATTGGCTGCCCAATTTTTATTCTTCTAGGTTGAAGCATTCGTTTCCAGTAACAGTTTGAATTTTTAGGTTTCACACTGTTTTCTCCTACATAGATAGCTGTGTTTGGAATTCTAAATCAAACACGGTTTGTGCTAGCTCCTATAAACTTGACCAAATGACGTAGTTCTAAGTTCTATCTCTATGGTTTGTTTCCTCTTGAAGTACCCCATGCAGAGACTGGCGAAAAACACTTTCGTTTGAAAGGGGTTGCCAAGCTTCCAAAAAACTACAAGTTTGCTGAAATCTCAGCAAACATTTTTTCACCAAATCTTGATGATACTAGGTGGTAATGATCAGTTCACTGATCCCACTTGGCTGCCCAATTTTTATTCTTCTAGGTTGAAGCGTTCGTTTCCAGTAACAGTTTGAATTTTTAGGTTACACTCTGTTTTCTGCTATATAGTTAGATGTGTTTGAAACTCTAAATCAAGCACGGTTTGTGCGAGATCCATGAAACTTGACCAAATGAAGTTGTTCTAAGTTCTATCTGTATGGTTTGTTTCCTTTTGAAGTACCCCATGCAGAGACTGGCTAAAAACACTTTCCTTTGAAAGGGGTTGCGAAGCTTCCAAAAAACTACTAGTTTGCTGAAATCTCAGCAAACATTCTTTTACCAAATCTTGATGATACGTGGTGGTAATGATCAGTTCACTAATCACATTGGCTGCCCAATTTTTATTCTTCTAGGTTGAAGCATTCGTTTCCAGTAACAGTTTGAATTTTTAGGTTTCACTGTGTTTTCTGCTATATAGTTAGATGTGTTTGAAACTCTAAATCAAACACAGTTTGTGCTAGCTCCTTGAAACTTGACCAAATGAAGTAGTTCTAAGTTCTATCTCTATGGTTTGTTTCCTCTTGAAGTACCCCATGTAGAGACTGGCGAAAAACACTTTCGTTTTTAAGGGGTTTCCAAGCTTCCAAAAAACTACTAGTTTGCTGAAATCTCAGCAAACTTTTTTTTCAGGAAATCTGGATGATACTTGGTGGTAATGATCAGTTCTCTAATCCCAATTGGCTGACAATTTTCATTCTTCTAGGTTGAAGCATTCGTTTCCAGTAACAGTTTGAAATTTTAGGTTTCACTCTGTTTTCTCCTACATAGATAGCTGTGTTTGGAATTCTAAATAAAACACGGTTTGTGCTAGCTCTTTGAAACTTGATCAAATGAAGTAGTTCTAAGTTCTATCTCTATGGTTTGTTTCCTCTTGAAGTACCTCATGCAGAGACTTCCGAAACACACTTTCGTTTGAAAGTGGTTGCCAAGCTTCCAAAATACTACCAGTTTGCTGAAATCTCAGCAAACCTTTTTTCATCAAATCTTGATGATACTTGGTGGTAATGATCAGTTCACTAATCCCACTTGGATGCCCAATTTTTATTCTTCTAGGTTGAAGCGTTCGTTTCCAGTAACATTTTGAATTTTTAGGTTTCACATGTTTTCTGCTATATAGTTAGATATGTTTGAAACTCTAAATCAAACACGGTTTGTCCTAGCTCCTTGAAACTTGACCAAATGAAGTAGTTCTAAGTTCTATCTCTATGGTTTTTTTCCTCTTGATGTACCCCATGCAGAGACTGGCGAAAAACACTTTCGTTTGAAAGGGGTTGCCAAGCTTCCAAACAACTACTAGTTTGCTTAAATCTCAGCAAACATTCTTTTACCAAATCTTGATGATACGTGGTGGTAATGATCAGTACACTAATCCCACTTGGCTGCCCAATTTTTATTCTTCTAGGTTGAAGCGTCCGTTTCCAGTAACAGTTTGAATTTTTAAGTTTCACTCTGTTTTCTGCTATATTGTTAGATGTGTTTGAAACTCTAAATCAAACACGGTTTGTGCTAGCTCCATGAAACATGACCAAATGAAGTAGTTCTAAGTTCTATCTGTATGGTTTGTTTCCTCTTGAAGTACCCCAAGCAGAGACTGGCGAAAAACACTTTCGTTTGAAAGGGGTTGCCAAGCTTCCAAAAAACTACTAGTTTGCTGAAATCTCAGCAAATATTTTTTCACCAAATCTGGATGATACTTGGTGGTAATGATCAGTTCACTAATCCCACTTGGCTGCCCAATTTTCATTCTTCTAGGTTGATGCATTCGTTTCCAGTAACAGTTTGAATTTTTAGGTTTCCCTCTGTTTTCTCCTACATAGATAGCTGTGTTTGGAATTCTAAATCAAACACGGTTTGTGCTAGCTCCTTGAAACTTGACCAAATGAAGTAGTTCTAAGTTCTATCTCTTTGGTTTGTTTCCTCTTGAAGTACCCCATGCAGAGACTGGCGAAAAACACTTTTGTTTGAAAGGGATTGCCAAGCTTCCAAAAAACTACTAGTTTGCTCAAATCTCAGCAAACATTTTTTTACCAAATCTTGATGATACTTGGTGGTAATGATCAGTACACTAATCCCATTGGCTGCCCAATTTTTATACTTCTAGATTGAAGCATTCGTTTCCAGTAACAGTTTGAATTTTTAGGTTTCACTCTGTTTTCTCCTACATAGATAGCAGTGTTTGGAATTCTAAATCAAACACGGTTTGTGCTAGCTCCTTGAAACTTGCCCAAATGAAGTAGTTCTAAGTTCTATCTCTATGGTTTGTATCCTCTTGAAGTACCCCATGCTAAGACTGGCGAAACACACTTTCGTTTGAAAGGGGTTGCCAATCTTCCAAAAAACTACTAGTTTGCTTAAATCTCAGCAAACACTCTTTTAAGAAATCTTGATGATACGTGGTTGTAATCATCAGTACACTAATCCCACTTGGCTGCCCAATTTTTATTCTTCTAGGTTGAAGCATTCGTTTCCAGTAACTGTTTGAATTTTTAGGTTTCACTCTGTTTTCTCCTACATAGATAGCTGTGTTTGGAATTCTAAATCAAACACGGTTTGTGCTAGCTCCTTGAAACTTGACCAAATGAAGTAGTTCTAAGTTCCATCTCTATGGTTTGTTTCCTCTTGAAGAACCCCATGCAGAGACTGGCGAAAAACACTTTCGTTTGAAAAGGGTTGCCAGGCTTCCAAAAAACTACTAGTTTGCTGAAATCTCAGCAAACATTTTTTCACCAAATCTTGATGATACTTGGTGGTAATGATCAGCTCACTAATCCCACTTGGCTGCCCAATTTTCATTCTTCTAGTTTGAAGCATTCGTTTCCAGTAACAGTTTGAATTTTTAAGTTTCACTCTGTTTTCTGCTATATAGTTAGATATGTTTGAAACTCTAAATCAAACACGGTTTGTGCTAGCTCCTTGAAATTGACCAAATTAAGTAGTTCTAAGTTCTATCTCTATGGTTTGTTTCCTCTTGAAGTACCCCATGCAGAGACTGGTGAAAAACACTTTCGTTTGAAAGGGGTTGCCAAGCTTAAAAAATCTACTAGTTTGCTAAAATCTCAGCAAACATTTTTTTACCAAATCGTGATGATACTTGGTGGTAATGATCAGTACACTAATCCCATTGGCTGCCCAATTTTTATTCTTCTAGGTTGAAGCATTCGTTTCCAGTAACAGTTTGAATTTTTAGGTTTCACACTGTTTTCTCCTACATAGATAGCTGTGTTTGGAATTCTAAATCAAACACGGTTTGTGCTAGCTCCTATAAACTTGACCAAATGACGTAGTTCTAAGTTCTATCTCTATGGTTTGTTTCCTCTTGAAGTACCCCATGCAGAGACTGGCGAAAAACACTTTCGTTTGAAAGGGGTTGCCAAGCTTCCAAAAAACTACAAGTTTGCTGAAATCTCAGCAAACATTTTTTCACCAAATCTTGATGATACTAGGTGGTAATGATCAGTTCACTGATCCCACTTGGCTGCCCAATTTTTATTCTTCTAGGTTGAAGCGTTCGTTTCCAGTAACAGTTTGAATTTTTAGGTTTCACTCTGTTTTCTGCTATATAGTTAGATGTGTTTGAAACTCTAAATCAAGCACGGTTTGTGCGAGATCCATGAAACTTGACCAAATGAAGTTGTTCTAAGTTCTATCTGTATGGTTTGTTTCCTCTTGAAGTACCCCATGCAGAGACTGGCTAAAAACACTTTCCTTTGAAAGGGGTTGCGAAGCTTCCAAAAAACTACTAGTTTGCTGAAATCTCAGCAAACATTCTTTTACCAAATCTTGATGATACGTGGTGGTAATGATCAGTTCACTAATCCCATTGGCTGCCCAATTTTTATTCTTCTAGGTTGAAGAATTCGTTTCCAGTAACAGTTTGAATTTTTAGGTTTCACTGTGTTTTCTGCTATATAGTTAGATGTGTTTGAAACTCTAAATCAAACACAGTTTGTGCTAGCTCCTTGAAACTTGACCAAATGAAGTAGTTCTAAGTTCTATCTCTATGGTTTGTTTCCTCTTGAAGTACCCCATGTAGAGACTGGCGAAAAACACTTTCGTTTTTAAGGGGTTTCCAAGCTTCCAAAAAACTACTAGTTTGCTGAAATCTCAGCAAACTTTTTTTTCAGGAAATCTGGATGATACTTGGTGGTAATGATCAGTTCTCTAATCCCAATTGGCTGCCCAATTTTCATTCTTCTAGGTTGAAGCATTCGTTTCCAGTAACAGTTTGAAATTTTAGGTTTCACTCTGTTTTCTCCTACATAGATAGCTGTGTTTGGAATTCTAAATAAAACACGGTTCGTGCTAGCTCTTTGAAACTTGATCAAATGAAGTAGTTCTAAGTTCTATCTCTATGGTTTGTTTCCTCTTGAAGTACCTCATGGAGAGACTTCCGAAACACACTTTCGTTTGAAAGTGGTTGCCAAGCTTCCAAAATACTACCAGTTTGCTGAAATCTCAGCAAACCTTTTTTCACCAAATCTTGATGATACTTGGTGGTAATGATCAGTTCACTAATCCCACTTGGATGCCCAATTTTTATTCTTCTAGGTTGAAGCGTTCGTTTCCAGTAACATTTTGAATTTTTAGGTTTCACATGTTTTCTGCTATATAGTTAGATATGTTTGAAACTCTAAATCAAACACGGTTTGTCCTAGCTCCTTGAAACTTGACCAAATGAAGTAGTTCTAAGTTCTATCTCTATGGTTTTTTTCCTCTTGATGTACCCCATGCAGAGACTGGCGAAAAACACTTTCGTTTGAAAGGGGTTGCCAAGCTTCCAAACAACTACTAGTTTGCTTAAATCTCAGCAAACATTCTTTTACCAAATCTTGATGATACGTGGTGGTAATGATCAGTACACTAATCCCACTTGGCTGCCCAATTTTTATTCTTCTAGGTTGAAGCGTTCGTTTCCAGTAACAGTTTGAATTTTTAAGTTTCACTCTGTTTTCTGCTATATTGTTAGATGTGTTTGAAACTCTAAATCAAACACGGTTTGTGCTAGCTCCATGAAACATGACCAAATGAAGTAGTTCTAAGTTCTATCTGTATGGTTTGTTTCCTCTTGAAGTACCCCAAGCAGAGACTGGCGAAAAACACTTTCGTTTGAAAGGGGTTGCCAAGCTTCCAAAAAACTACTAGTTTGCTGAAATCTCAGCAAATATTTTTTCACCAAATCTGGATGATACTTGGTGGTAATGATCAGTTCACTAATCCCACTTGGCTGCCCAATTTTCATTCTTCTAGGTTGATGCATTCGTTTCCAGTAACAGTTTGAATTTTTAGGTTTCCCTCTGTTTTCTCCTACATAGATAGCTGTGATTGGAATTCTAAATCAAACACGGTTTGTGCTAGCTCCTTGAAACTTGACCAAATGAAGTAGTTCTAAGTTCTATCTCTTTGGTTTGTTTCCTCTTGAAGTACCCCATGCAGAGACTGGCGAAAAACACTTTTGTTTGAAAGGGATTGCCAAGCTTCCAAAAAACTACTAGTTTGCTCAAATCTCAGCAAACATTTTTTTACCAAATCTTGATGATACTTGGTGGTAATGATCAGTACACTAATCCCATTGGCTGCCCAATTTTTATACTTCTAGATTGAAGCATTCGTTTCCAGTAACAGTTTGAATTTTTAGGTTTCACTCTGTTTTCTCCTACATAGATAGCAGTGTTTGGAATTCTAAATCAAACACGGTTTGTGCTAGCTCCTTGAAACTTGCCCAAATGAAGTAGTTCTAAGTTCTATCTCTATGGTTTGTATCCTCTTGAAGTACCCCATGCTAAGACTGGCGAAACACACTTTCGTTTGAAAGGGGTTGCCAATCTTCCAAAAAACTACTAGTTTGCTTAAATCTCAGCAAACACTCTTTTAAGAAATCTTGATGATACGTGGTTGTAATCATCAGTACACTAATCCCACTTGGCTGCCCAATTTTTATTCTTCTAGGTTGAAGCATTCGTTTCCAGTAACTGTTTGAATTTTTAGGTTTCACTCTGTTTTCTCCTACATAGATAGCTGTGTTTGGAATTCTAAATCAAACACGGTTTGTGCTAGCTCCTTGAAACTTGACCAAATGAAGTAGTTCTAAGTTCCATCTCTATGGTTTGTTTCCTCTTGAAGAACCCCATGCAGAGACTGGCGAAAAACACTTTCGTTTGAAAAGGGTTGCCAGGCTTCCAAAAAACTACTAGTTTGCTGAAATCTCAGCAAACATTTTTTCACCAAATCTTGATGATACTTGGTGGTAATGATCAGCTCACTAATCCCACTTGGCTGCCCAATTTTCATTCTTCTAGTTTGAAGCATTCGTTTCCAGTAACAGTTTGAATTTTTAGGTTTCACTCTGTTTTCTCCTACATAGATAGCTGTGTTTGGAATTCTAAATCAAACACGGTTTGTGCTAGCTCCTTGAAACTTGACCAAATGAAGTAGTTCTAAGTTCTATCTCTATGGTTTGTTTCCTCTTGAAGTACCCCATGCAGAGACTGGCGAAACACACTTTCGTTTGAAAGGGGTTGCCAAGCTTCCAAAAAACTACTAGTTTGCTGAAATCTCAGCAAACATTTTTTCACCAAATCTGGATGATACTTGTTGGTAATGATCAGTTCACTAATCCCACTTGGCTGCCCAATTTTAATTCTTCTAGGTTGAAGCATTCGTTTCCAGTAACAGTTTGAATTTTTAAGTTTCACTCGGTTTTCTGCTATATAGTTAGATATGTTTGAAACTCTAAATCAAACACGGTTTGTGCTAGCTCCTTGAAATTGACCAAATGAAGTAGTTCTAAGTTCTATCTCTATGGTTTGTTTCCTCTTGAAGTACCCCATGCAGAGACTGGTGAAATACAATTTCGTTTGAAATTGGTTGCCAAGCTTCCAAAAAAGTACTAGTTTGCTGAAATCTCAGCAAACATTTTTTCACCAAATCTGGATGATACTTGGTGGTAATGATCAGTTCACTAATCCCACTTGGCTGCCCAAGTTTCATTCTTCTAGGTTGAAGCATTCGTTTCCAGTAACAGTTTGAATTTTTAGGTTTCACACTGTTTTCTCCTACACAGATAGCTGTGTTTGGAATTCTAAATCAAACACGGTTTGTGCTAGCTCCTTGAAACTTGAAAAAATGAAGTAGTTCTAAGTTCTATCTCTATGGTTTGTTTCCTCTTCATGTACCCCATGCAGAGACTGGCGAAAAACACTTTCGTTTGAAAGGGGTTGCCAAGCTTCCAAAAAACTACTAGTTTGCTTAAATCTCAGCAAACATTCTTTTACCAAATCTTGATGATACGTGGTGGTAATGATCAGTACACTAATCCCACTTGGCTGCCCAATTTTTATTCTCCTAGGTTGAAGCGTTCGTTTCCAGTAACAGTTTGAATTTTTAAGTTTCACTCTGTTTTCTGCTATATAGTTAGATGTGTTTGAATCTCTAAATCAAACACGGTTTGTGCTAGCTCCATGAAACATGACCAAATGAAGTAGTTCTAAGTTCTATCTGTATGGTTTGTTTCCTCTTGAAGTACCCCATGCAGAGACTGGCGAAAAACACTTTCGTTTGAAAGGGGTTGCCAAGCTTCCAAAAAACTACTAGTTTGCTGAAATCTCAGCAAACATTTTCTCACCAAATCTGGATGATACTTGGTGGTAATGATCAGTTCACTGATCCCACTTGGCTGCCCAATTTTTATTCTTCTAGGTTGAAGCGTTCGTTTCCAGTAACAGTTTGAATTTTTAGGTTTCACTCTGTTTTCTGCTATATAGTTAGATGTGTTTGAAACTCTAAATCAAGCACGGTTTGTGCTAGCTCCATGAAACTTGACCAAATGAAGTTGTTCTAAGTTCTATCTGTATGGTTTGTTCCCTCTTGAAGTACCCCATGCAGAGACTGGCGAAAAACACTTTCCTTTGAAAAGGTTTGCCAAGGTTCCAAAAAACTACTAGTTTGCTGAAATCTCAGCAAACATTTTTTCACCAAATCTGGATGATACTTGGTGGTAATGATCAGTTCACTAATCCCACTTGGCTGCCCAATTTTCATTCTTCTAGGTTGAAGCATTTGTTTCCAGTAACAGTTTGAATTTTTAGGTTTCACTCTGTTTTCTCCTACATAGATAGCTGTGTTTGGAATTCTAAATCAAACACGGTTTGTGCTAGCTCCTTGAAACTTGCCCAAATGAAGTAGTTCTAAGTTCTATCTCTATGGTTTGTTTCCTCTTGAAGTACCCCATGCAGAGACTGGCGAAACACACTTTCGTTTAAAAGGGGTTGCCAAGCTTCCAAAAAACTACTAGTTTGCTGAAATCTCAGCAAACATTTTTTCACCAAATCTGGATGATACTTGGTGGTAATGATCAGTTCACTAATCCCACTTGGCTGCCCAGGTTTCATTGTTCTAGGTTGAAGCATTCGTTTCCAGTAACAGTTTGAATTTTTAGGTTTCACTCTGTTTTCTCCTACATAGATAGCTGTGTTTGGAATTCTAAATCAAACACTGTTTGTGCTAGCTCCTTGAAACTTGACCAAATGAAGTAGTTCTAAGTTCTATCTGTATGGTTTGTTTCCTCTTGAAGTACCCCATGCAGAGACTGGCGAAAAACACTTTCATTTGAAAGGGGTTGCCAAGCTTCCAAAAAACTACTAGTTTGCTGAAATCTCAGCAAACATTTTTTCACCAAATCTGGAGGATACTTGGTGGTAATGATCAGTTCACTAATCCCACTTGGCTGCCCAATTTTCATTCTTCTAGGTTGAAGCATTCGTTTCCAGTAACAGTTTGAATTTTTAGGTTTCACTCTGTTTTCTCGTACATAGATAGCTGTGTTTGGAATTCTAAATCATACACGGTTTGAGCTAGCTCCTTGAAACTTGACCAAATGAAGTAGTTCTAAGTTCTATCTCTATGGTTTGTTTCCTCTTGAAGTACCCCATGCAGAGACTGGCGAAAAACAATTTCGTTTGAAAGGGGTTGCCAAGCGTCCAAAAAACTACTAGTTTGCTGAAATCTCAGCAAACATTTTTTCACCAAATCTGGATGATACTTGTTGGTAATGATCAGTTCACTAATCCCACTTGGCTGCCCAATTTTTATTCTTCTAGGTTGAAGCATTCGTTTCCAGTAACAGTTTGAATTTTTAAGTTTCACTCTGTTTTCTGCTATATAGTTAGATATGTTTGAAACTCTAAATCAAACACGGTTTGTGCTAGCTCCTTGAAATTGACCAAATGAAGTAGTTCTAAGTTCTATCTCTATGGTTTGTTTCCTCTTGAAGTACCCCATGCAGAGACTGGTGAAAAACACTTTCGTTTGAAAGGGGTTGCCAAGCTTCCAAAATCTACTAGTTTGCTAAAATCTCAGCAAACATTTTTTTACCAAATCGTGATGATACTTGGTGGTAATGATCAGTACACTAATCCCATTGGCTGCCCAATTTTTATTCTTCTAGGTTGAAGCATTCGTTTCCAGTAACAGTTTGAATTTTTAGGTTTCACACTGTTTTCTCCTACATAGATAGCTGTGTTTGGAATTCTAAATCAAACACGGTTTGTGCTAGCTCCTATAAACTTGACCAAATGACGTAGTTCTAAGTTCTATCTCTATGGTTTGTTTCCTCTTGAAGTACCCCATGCAGAGACTGGCGAAAAACACTTTCGTTTGAAAGGGGTTGCCAAGCTTCCAAAAAACTACAAGTTTGCTGAAATCTCAGCAAACATTTTTTCACCAAATCTTGATGATACTAGGTGGTAATGATCAGTTCACTGATCCCACTTGGCTGCCCAATTTTTATTCTTCTAGGTTGAAGCGTTCGTTTCCAGTAACAGTTTGAATTTTTAGGTTTCACTCTGTTTTCTGCTATATAGTTAGATGTGTTTGAAACTCTAAATCAAGCACGGTTTGTGCGAGATCCATGAAACTTGACCAAATGAAGTTGTTCTAAGTTCTATCTGTATGGTTTGTTTCCTCTTGAAGTACCCCATGCAGAGACTGGCTAAAAACACTTTCCTTTGAAAGGGGTTGCGAAGCTTCCAAAAAACTACTAGTTTGCTGAAATCTCAGCAAACATTTTTTCACCAAATCTGGATGATACTTGGTGGTAATGATCAGTTCACTAATCCCACTTGGCTGCCCAAGTTTCATTCTTCTAGGTTGAAGCATTCGTTTCCAGTAACAGTTTGAAATTTTAGGTTCCACTCTGTTTTCTCCTACATAGATAGCTGTGTTTGGAATTCTAAATCAAACACGGTTTGTGCTACCTCCTTGAAACTTGACCAAATGAAGTAGTTCTAAGTTCTATCTCTATGGTTTGTTTCCTCTTGATGTACCCCATGCAGAGACTGGCGAAAAACACTTTCGTTTGAAAGGGGTTGCCAAGCTTCCAAAAAACTACTAGTTTGTTAAATCTCAGCAAACATTCTTTTACCAAATCTTGATGATACGTGGTGGTAATGATCAGTACACTAATCCCACTTGGCTGCCCAATTTTTATTCTTCTAGGTTGAAGCGTTCGTTTCCAGTAACAGTTTGAATTTTTATGTTTCACTCTGTTTTCTGCTATATAGTTAGATGTGTTTGAATCTCTAAATCAAACACGGTTTGTGCTAGCTCCATGAAACATGACCAAATGAAGTAGTTCTAAGTTCTATCTGTATGGTTTGTTTCCTCTTGTAGTACCCCATGCAGAGACTGGCGAAAAACACTTTCGTTTGAAAGGGGTTGCCAAGCTTCCAAAAAACTACTAGTTTGCTGAAATCTCAGCAAACATTTTTTCACCAAATCTGGATGATACTTGGTGGTAATGATCAGTTCACTGATCCCACTTGGCTGCCCAATTTTTATTCTTCTAGGTTGAAGCGTTCGTTTCCAGTAACAGTTTGAATTTTTAGGTTTCACTCTGTTTTCTGCTATATAGTTAGATGTGTTTGAAACTCTAAATCAAGCACGGTTTGTGCTAGCTCCATGAAACTTGACCAAATGAAGTTGTTCTAAGTTCTATCTGTATGGTTTGTTTCCTCTTGAAGTACCCCATGCAGAGACTGGCGAAAAACACTTTCCTTTGAAAGGGGTTGCCAAGCTTCCAAAAAACTACTAGTTTGCTGAAATCTCAGCAAACATTTTTTCACCAAATCTGGATGATACTTGGTGGTAATGATCAGTTCACTAATCCCACTTGGCTGCCCAATTTTCATTCTTCTAGGTTGAAGCATTTGTTTCCAGTAACAGTTTGAATTTTTAGGTTTCACTCTGTTTTCTCCTACATAGATAGCTGTGTTTGGAATTCTAAATCAAACACGGTTTGTGCTAGCTCCTTGAAACTTGCCCAAATGAAGTAGTTCTAAGTTCTATCTCTATGGTTTGTTTCCTCTTGAAGTACCCCATGCAGAGACTGGCGAAACACACTTTCGTTTAAAAGGGGTTGCCAAGCTTCCAAAAAACTACTAGTTTGCTGAAATCTCAGCAAACATTTTTTCACCAAATCTGGATGATACTTGTTGGTAATGATCAGTTCACTAATCCCACTTGGCTGCCCAATTTTTATTCTTCTAGGTTGAAGCTTTCGTTTCCAGTAACAGTTTGAATTTTTAAGTTTCACTCTGTTTTCTGCTATATAGTTAGATATGCTTGAAACTCTAAATCAAACACGGTTTGTGCTAGCTCCTTGAAATTGACCAAATGAAGTAGTTCTAAGTTCTATCTCTATGGTTTGTTTCCTCTTGAAGTACCCCATGCAGAGACTGGTGAAAAACACTTTCGTTTGAAAGGGGTTGCCAAGCTTCCAAAATCTACTAGTTTGCTGAAATCTCAGCAAACATTTTTTTACCAAATCGTGATAATACTTGGTGGTAATGATCAGTACACTAATCCCATTGGCTGCCCAATTTTTATTCTTCTAGGTTGAAGCATTCGTTTCCAGTAACAGTTTGAATTTTTAGGTTTCACACTGTTTTCTCCTACATAGATAGCTGTGTTTGGAATTCTAAATCAAACACGGTTTGTGCTAGCTCCTAGAAACTTGACCAAATGACGTAGTTCTAAGTTCTATCTCTATGGTTTGTTTCCTCTTGAAGTACCCCATGCAGAGACTGGCGAAAAACACTTTCGTTTGAAAGGGGTTGCCAAGCTTCCAAAAAACTACAAGTTTGCTGAAATCTCAGCAAACATTTTTTCAACAAATTTTGATGATACTTGGTGGTAATGATCAGTTCACTGATCCCACTTGGCTGCCCAATTTTTATTCTTCTAGGTTGAAGCGTTCGTTTCCAGTAACAGTTTGAATTTTTAGGTTTCACTCTGTTTTCTGCTATATAGTTAGATGTGTTTGAAACTCTAAATCAAGCACGGTTTGTGCTAGCTCCATGAAACTTGACCAAATGAAGTTGTTCTAAGTTCTATCTGTATGGTTTGTTTCCTCTTGAAGTACCCCATGCAGAGACTGGCGAAAAACACGTTCCTTTGAAAGGGGTTGCCAAGCTTCCAAAAAACTACTAGTTTGCTGAAATCTCAGCAAACATTTTTTCACCAAATCTGGATGATACTTGGTGGTAATGATCAGTTCACTAATCCCACTTGGCTGCCCAATTTTCATTCTTCTAGGTTGAAGCATTTGTTTCCAGTAACAGTTTGAATTTTTAGGTTTCACTCTGTTTTCTCCTACATAGATAGCTGTGTTTGGAATTCTAAATCAAACACGGTTTTTGCTAGCTCCTTGAAACTTGCCCAAATGAAGTAGTTCTAAGTTCTATCTCTATGGTTTGTTTCCTCTTGAAGTACCCCATGCTGAGACTGGCGAAACACACTTTCCTTTGAAAGGGGTTGCCAAGCTTCCAAAAAACCACTAGTTTGCTGAAATCTCAGCAAACATTTTTTCACCAAATCTGGATGATACTTGGTGGTAATGATCAGTTCACTAATCCCACTTGGCTGCCCAATTTTCATTCTTCTAGGTTGATGCATTCGTTTCCAGTAACAGTTTGAATTTTTAGGTTTCACTTTGTTTTCTCCTACATAGATAGCTGTGTTTGGAATTCTAAATCAAACACGGTTTGTGCTAGCTCCTTGAAACTTGACCAAATGAAGTAGTTCTAAGTTCTATCTCTATGGTTTGTTTCCTCTTGATGTACCCCATGCAGAGACTGGCGAAAAACACTTTCGTTTGAAAGGGGTTGCCAAGCTTCCAAAAAACTACTAGTTTGCTTAAATCTCAGCAAACATTCTTTTACCAAGTCTTGATGATACGTGGTGGTAATGATCAGTACACTAATCCCACTTGGCTGCACAATTTTTATTCTTCTTGGTTGAAGCATTCGTTTCCAGTAACAGTTTGAATTTTTAGGTTTCACTCTGTTTTCTCCTACATAGATAGCTGTGTTTGAAATTCTAAATCAAACACGGTTTGTGCTAGCTCCTTGAAACTTGACCAAATGAAGTAGTTCTAAGTTCTATCTCTATGGTTTGTTTCCTCTTGAAGTACCCCATGCAGAGACTGGCGAAAATCACTTTCGTTTGAAAGGGGTTGACAAGCTTACAAAAAACTACAAGTTTGCTGAAATCTCAGCAAACATTTTTTACCAAATCTTGATGATACTTGGTGGTAATGATCAGTACACTAATCCCATTGGCTGCCCAATTTTTATTCTTCTAGGTTGAAGCTTCGTTTCCAGTAACAGTTTGAATTTTTAGTTTTCACTCTGTTTTCTCCTACATAGATAGCTGTGTTTGGAATTCTAAATCAAACACGGTTTGTCCTAGCTCCTTGAAACTTGACCAAATGAAGTAGTTCTAAGTTCTATCTCTATGGTTTGTTTCCTCTTGAAGTACCCCATGCAGAGACTGGTGAAAAATATTTTCATTTGAATGGGGTTGCCAAGCTTATAAAAAACTACTAGTTTGCTGAAATCTCAGCAAACATTCTTTTACCAAATCTTGATGATACCTGGTGGTAATGATCAGTACACTAATCCCACTTGGCTGCCCAATTTTTATTCTTCTAGGTTGAAGCATTCGTTTCCAGTAAAAGTTTGAATTTTTAGGTTTCACTCTGTTTTCTCCTACATAGATAGCTGTGTTTTGAATTCTAAACCAAACACGGTTTCTGCTAGCTCCTTGAAACTTGACCAGATAAAGTAGTTCTAAGTTCTATCTCTATGGTTTGTTTCCTCTTGAAGTACCCCATGCAGAGACTGGCGAAAAACACTTTCGTTTTAAGGTGTTGCCAAGCTTCCAAAAAACTACTAGTTTGCTGAAATCTCAGCAAACATTTTTTTCAGGAAATCTGGATGATACTTGGTGGTAATGATCAGTTCTCTAATCCCAATTGGCTGCCCAATTTTCATTCTTCTAGGTTGAAGCATTCGTTTCCAGTAACAGTTTGAATTTTTAGGTTTCACTGTGTTTTCTGCTATATAGTTAGATGTGTTTGAAACTCTAAATCAAACACGGTTTGTGCTAGCTCCTTGAAACTTGACCAAATGAAGTAGTTCTAAGTTCTATCTCTATGGTTTGTTTCCTCTTGAAGTACCCCATGCAGAGACTGGCGAAAAACACTTTCGTTTTTAGGGGTTGCCAAGCTTCCAAAAAACTACTAGTTTGCTGAAATCTCAGCAAACATTTTTTTCAGGAAATCTGGATGATACTTGGTGGTAATGATCAGTTCTCTAATCCCAATTGGCTGGCCAATTTTCATTCTTCTAGGTTGAAGCATTCGTTTCCAGTAACAGTTTGAAATTTTAGGTTTCACTCTGTTTTCTCCTACATAGATAGCTGTGTTTGGAATTCTAAATAAAACACTGTTTGTGCTAGCTCTTTGAAACTTGATCAAATGAAGTAGTTCTAAGTTCTATCTCTATGGTTTGTTTCCTCTTGAAGTACCCCATGCAGAGACTTCCGAAACACACTTTCGTTTGAAAGGGGTTGCCAAGCTTCCAAAATACTACGAGTTTGCTGAAATCTCAGCAAACATTTTTTCACCAAATCTTGATGATACTTGGTGGAAATGATCAGTTCACTAATCCCACTTGGATGCCCAATTTTTATTCTTCTAGGTTGAAGCGTTCGTTTGCAGTAACCTTTTGAATTTTTAGGTTTCACTCTGTTTTCTGCTATATAGTTAGATATGTTTGAAACTCTAAATCAAACACGGTTTGTCCTAGCTCCTTGAAACTTGACCAACTGAAGTAGTTCTAAGTTCTATCTCTATGGTTTGTTTCCTCTTGAAGTACCCCATGCAGAGACTTCCGGAACACACTTTCGTTTGAAACGGGTTGCCAAGCTTCCAAAAAACTACTAGTTTGCTGAAATTTCAGCAAACATTTTTTCACCAAATCTTGATGATACTTGGTGGTAGTGATCAGTTCACTAATCCCACTTGGCTGCCCAGGTTTCATTCTTCTAGGTTGAAGCATTCGTTTCCAGTAACAGTTTGAATTTTTAGGTTTCACTCTGTTTTCTCCTACATAGATAGCTGTGTTTGGAATTCTAAATCAAACACAGTTTGTGCTAGCTCCTTGAAACTTGACCAAATGAAGTAGTTCTAAGTTCTATCTGTATGGTTTGTTTCCTCTTGAAGTACCCCATGCAGAGACTGGCGAAAAACACTTTCATTTGAAAGGGGTTGCCAAGCTTCCAAAAAACTACTAGTTTGCTGAAATCTCAGCAAAATTTTTTCACCAAATCTGGAGGATACTTGGTGGTAATGATCAGTTCACTAATCCCACTTGGCTGCCCAATTTTCATTCTTCTAGGTTGAAGCATTCGTTTCCAGTAACAGTTTGAATTTTTAGGTTTCACTCTGTTTTCTCGTACATAGATAGCTGTGTTTGGAATTCTAAATCAAACACGGTTTGAGCTAGCTCCTTGAAACTTGACCAAATGAAGTAGTTCTAAGTTCTATCTCTATGGTTTGTTTCCTCTTGAAGTACCCCATGCAGAGACTGGCGAAAAACAATTTCGTTTGAAAGGGGTTGCCAAGCTTCCAAAAAACTACTAGCTTGCTTAAATCTCAGCAAACATTCTTTTACCAAATCTTGATGATACGTGGTGGTAATGATTAGTACACTAATCCCACTTGGCTGCCCAATTTTTATTCTTCTAGGTTGAAGCATTCGTTTCCAGTAAAGGTTTGAATTTTTAGGTTTCACTCTGTTTTCTCCTACATAGATAGCTGTGTTTGGAATTCTAAATCAAACACGGTTTGTGCTAGCTCCTTGAAACTTGACCAAATGAAGTAGTTCTAAGTTCTATGTCTATGGTTTGTTTCCTCTTGAAGTACCCCATGCAGAGCCTGGCGAAAAAGACTTTCCTTAGAAAGGGGCTGCCAAGCTTCCCAAAAACTACTAGTTTGCTGAAATCTCAGCAAACATTTTTTCACCAAATCTTGAAGATACTTGGTGGTAATGATCAGTTCACTAATCCCACTTGGCTGCCCAATTTTTATTTTTCTAGGTTGAAGCGTTCTTTTCCAGTAACAGTTTGAATTTTTAGGTTTCACTCTGTTTTCTGCTATATAGTTAGATGTGTTCAAAACTCTAAATCAAACACGGTTTGTGCTAGCTCCTTGAAACTTGACCAAATGAAGTAGTTCTATGTTCTATCTCTATGGTTTGTTTCCTCTTGAAGTACCCCATGCAGAGACTGGCGAAACACACTTTCGTTTGAAAGGGGTTTCCAAGCTTCCAAAAAACTACTACTTTGCTGAAATCTCAGCAAACATTTTTTCACCAAATCTGGATGATACTTGGTGGTAATGATCAGTTCTCTAATCCCACTTGGCTGCCCAATTTTCATTCTTCTAGGTTGAAGCATTCGTTTCCAGTAACAGTTTGAATTTTTAGGTTTCACTCTGTTTTCTCCTACATAGATAGCTGTGTTTGGAATTCTAAATCAAACACGGTTTGTGCTAGCTCCTTGAAACTTGACCAAATGAAGTAGTTCTAAGTTCTATCTCTATGGTTTGTTTCCTCTTGAAGTACCCCATGCAGAGACTGGCGAAAAACAATTTTGTTTGAAAGGGGTTGCCAAGCTTCCAAAATCTACTAGTTTGCTGATATCTCAGCAAACATTTTTTTTCCAAATCTTGATGATACGTGGTGGTAATGATCAGTACACTAATCCCACTTGGCTGCCCAATTTTTATTCTTCTAGGTTGAAGCATTCGTTTTTAGTAACAGTTTGAATTTTTAGGTTTCACTCTGTTTTCTCGTACATAGATAGCTGTGTTTGGAATTCTAAATCAAACACGGTTTGTGCTAGCTCCTTGAAACTTGACCAAATGAATTAGTTCTAAGTTCTATCTCTGTGGTTTGTTTCCTCTTGAAGTACCCCATGCAGAGACTGGCGAAAAACTATTTCGTTTGAAAGGGGTTGCAAAGCTTCCAAAAAACTACTAGTTTGCTGATATCTCAGCAAACATTTTTTTACCAAATCTTGATGATACTTGCTGGTAATGATCAGTACACAAATCCCATTGGCTGCCCAATTTTTATTCTTCTAGGTTGAAGCATTCGTTTCCAGTAACAGTTTGAATTTTTAAGTTTCACTCTGTTTTCTCCTACATAGATAGCTGTGTTTGGAATTCTAAATCAAACACGGTTTGTGCTAGCTCCATGAAACTTGACCAAATGAAGTAGTTTTAAGTTCTATCTCTATGGTTTGTTTCCTCTTGAAGTACCCTATGCAGAGACTGGCGATAAACAATTTCGTTTGAAAGGGGTTGCCAAGCTTCCAAAAAACTACTACTTTGCTGTAATCTCAGCAAACATGTTTTTCACCAAATCTGGATGATACTTGGTGGTAATGATCAGTTCTCTAATCTCACTTGGCTGCCCAATTTTCATTCTTCTAGGTTGAAGCGTTCGTTTCCAGTAACAGTTTGAATTTTTAGGTTTCACTCTGTTTTCTCCTACATAGATAGCTGTGTTTGGAATTCTAAATCAAACACGGTTTGTGCTAGCTCCTTGAAACTTGACCAAATGAAGTAGTTCTAAGTTCTATCTCTATGGTTTGTTTCCTCTTGAAGTACCCCATGCAGAGACTGGCGAAAAACACTTTCATTTGAAAGGGGTTGCCAAACTTCAAAAAAACTACTAGTTTGCTGAAATCTCAGCAAACATTTTTTCACCAAATCTGGATGATACTTGGTGGTAATGATCAGTTCACTAATCCCACTTGGCTGCCCAATTTTCATTCTTCTAGGTTGAAGCATTCGTTTCCAGTAACAGTTTGAATTTTTACGTTTCACTCTGTTTTCTCCTACATAGATAGCTGTGTTTGGAATTCTAAATCAAACACGGTTTGTGCTAGCTCCTTGAAACTTGACCAAATGAAGTAGTTTTAAGTTCTATCTCTTTGGTTTGTTTCCTCTTGAAGTACCCTATGCAGAGACTGGCGAAAAACACTTTCGTTTGAAAGGGGTTGCCAAGCTTCCAAAAAACTACTAGTTTGCTGATATCTCAGCAAACTTTTTTTACAAAATCTTGACGATACTTGGTGGTAATGATCAGTACACAAATCCCATTGGCTGCCCAATTTTTGTTCTTCTAGGTTGAAGCATTCGTTTCCAGTAACAGTTTGAATTTTTACGTTTCACTCTGTTTTCTCCTACATAGATAGCTGTGTTTGGAATTCTAAATCAAACACGGTTTGTGCTAGCTCCTTGAAACTTGACCAAATGAAGTAGTTCTAAGTTCTATCTCTATGGTTTGTTTCCTCTTGAAGTACCCCATGCAGAGACTGGCGAAAAACACTTTCGTTTGAAAGGGGTTGCTAAGCTTCCAAAAAACTACTAGTTTGCTGAAATCTCAGCAAACATTTTTTCACCAAATCTTGAAGATACTTGGTGGTAATGATAAGTTCACTAATCCCACTTGGCTGCCCAATTTTTATTTTTCTAGGTTGAAGCGTTCGTTTCCAGTAACAGTTTGAATTTTTAGGTTTAACTCTGTTTTCTCATATATAGTTAGATGTGTTCGAAACTCTAAAAAAAACACGGTTTGTGCTAGCTCCTTGAAACTTGACCAAATGAAGCAGTTCTAAGTTCGATCTCTATGGTTTGTTTCCTCTTGAAGTACCCCATGCAGACACTGGCGAAACACACTTTCGTTTGAAAGGGGTTGCCAAGCTTCCAAAAACTACTACTTTGCTGTAATCTCAGCAAACATGTTTTTCACCAAATCTGCATGATACTTGGTGGTAATGATCAGTTCTTTAATCCCACTTGGCTGCCCAATTTCATTCTTCTAGGTTGAAGCATTCGTTTCCAGTAACAGTTTGAATTTTTAGGTTTCACTCTGTTTTCTCGTACATAGATAGCTGTGTTTGGAATTCTAAATCAAACACGGTTTGTGCTAGCTCCTTGAAACTTGGCCAAATGAAGTAGTTCTAAGTTCTATCTCTATGGTTTGTTTCCTCTTGAAGTACCCCATGCAGAGACTGGCGAAAAACAATTTCGTTTGAAAGGGGTTGCCAAGCTTCCAAAAAACTACTAGTTTGCTGATATCTCAGCAAACATTTTTTTACCAAATCTTGATGATACGTGGTGGTAATGATCAGTTCACTAATCCCACTTGGCTGCCCAATTTTTATTCTTCTAGGTTGAAGCATTCATTTCCAGTAACAGTTTGAATTTTTAGGTTTCACTCTGTTTTCTGCTATATAGTTAGATGTGTTTGAAACTCTAAATCAAACACGGTTTGTGCTAGCTCCATGAAACTTGACCAAATGAAGTAGTTCTAAGTTCTATCTGTACGGTTTGTTTCCTCTTGAAGTGCCCCATGCAGAGACTGGCGAAAAACACTTTCGTTTGAAAGGGGTTGCCAAGCTTCCAAAAAACTACTAGTTTGCTGAAATCTCAGCAAATATTTTTTTACCAAATCTTGATGATACTTGGTGGTAATGATCAGTACACAAATCCCATTGGCTGCCCAATTTTTGTTCTTCTAGGTTGAAGCATTCGTTTCTATTAACAGTTTGAATTTTTAGGTTTCACTCTGTTTTCTCCTACATAGATAGCTGTGTTTGGAATTCTAAATCAAACACGGTTTGTGCTAGCTCCTTGAAACTTGACCAAATGAAGTAGTTCTAAGTTCTATGTCTATGGTTTGTTTCCTCTTGAAGTACCCCATGCAGAGACTGGCGAAAAACACTTTCGTTTGAAAGGGGTTGCTAAGCTTCCAAAAAACTATTAGTTGGCTGAAATCTCAGCAAACATTTTTTCACCAAATCTGGAAGATACTTGGTGGTAATGATCAGTTCACTAATCCCACTTGCCTGCCCAATTTTTATTTTTCTAGGTTGAAGCGTTCGTTTCCAGTAACAGTTTGAATTTTTAGGTTTAACTCTGTTTTCTCCTATATAGTTAGATGTGTTCGAAACTCTAAAAAAAACACGGTTTGTGCTAGCTCCTTGAAACTTGACCAAATGAAGTAGTTCTAAGTTCTATCTCTATGGTTTGTTTCCTCTTGAAGTACCCCATGCAGAGACTGGCGAAACACACTTTCGTTTGAAAGGGGTGCCAAGCTTCCAAAAAACTACTACTTTGCTGAAATCACAGCAAACATTTTTTCACCAAATCTGGAAGATACTTGGTGGTAATGATCAGTTCTCTAATCCCACTTGGCTGCCCAATTTTCATTCTTCTAGGTTGAAGCATTCGTTTCCAGTAACAGTTTGAATTTTTAGGTTTCACTCTGTTTTCTCGTACATAGATAGCTGTGTTTGGAATTCTAAAACAAACACGGTTTGTGCTAGCTCCTTGAAACTTGACCAAATGATGTAGTTCTAAGTTCTATCTCTATGGTTTGTTTCCTCTTGAAGTACCCCATGCAGAGACTGGCGAAAAACAATTTCGTTTGAAAGGGGTTGCCAAGCTTCCAAAAAACTACTAGTTTGCTGGTATATCAGCAAACATTTTTTTTACCAAATCTTGATGATACGTGGTGGTAATGATCAGTTCACTAATCCCACTTGGCTGCCCAATTTTTATTCTTCTAGGTTGAAGCATTCATTTCCAGTAACAGTTTGAATTTTTAGGTTTCACTCTTTTTTCTGCTATATAGTTAGATGTGTTTGAAACTCTAAATCAAACACGGTTTGTGCTAGCTCCATGAAACTTGACCAAATGAAGTAGTTCTAAGTTCTATCTGTATGGTTTGTTTCCTCTTGAAGTGCCCCATGCAGAGACTGGCGAAAAACACTTTCGTTTGAAAGGGGTTGCCAAGCTTCCAAAAAACTACTAGTTTGCTGAAATCTCAGCAAATATTTTTTCACCAAATCTTGATGATACTTGGTGGTAATGATCAGTTCACTAATCCCACTTGGATGCCCAATTTGTATTCTTCTAGGTTGAAGCATTCGTTTCCAGTAACAGTTTGAATTTTTAGGTTTCACTCTGTTTTCTCCTACATAGATAGGTGTGTTTGGAATTCTAAATCAAACACGGGTTTGTGCTAGCTCCTTGAAACTTGACCAAATGAAGTAGTTCTAAGTTCTATCTCTATGGTTTGTTCCTCTTGAAGTACCCCATGCAGAGACTGGCGAAAAACACTTTTGTTTGAAAGGGGTTGCCAAGTTTCCAAAAAACTACTAGTTTGCTGAAATCTCAGCAAACATTTTTTCATCAAATCTGGATGATACTTGGTGGTAGTGATCAGTACACTAATCCCATTGGCTGCCCAATTTTTATTCTTCTAGGTTGAAGCATTCGTTTCCAGTAAGTGTTTGAATTTTTAGGTTTCACTCTGTTTTCTCCTACATAGATAGCTATGTTTGGAATTCTAAATCAAACACGGTTTGTGCTAGCTCCTTGAAACTTGACCAAATGAAGTAGTTCTAAGTTCTATCTCTATGGTTTGTTTCCTCTTGAAGTACCCCATGCAGAGACTGGCGAAAAACAATTTCGTTTGAAAGGGGTTGCCAAGCTTCCAAAAACTACTAGTTTGCTGATATCTCAGCAAACTTTTTTTTACCAAATCTTGATGATACTTGGTGGTAATGATCAGTACACTAATCCCACTTGGCTGCCCAATTTTTATTCTTCTAGGTTGAAGCATTCGTTTCCAGTAACAGTTTGAATTTTTAGGTTTCACTCCGTTTTCTCCTACATAGATAGGTGTGTTTGGAATTCTAAATCAAACACGGTTGTGCTAGCTCCTTGAAACTTGACAAAATGAAGTAGTTCTCAGTTCTATCTCTATGGTTTGTTTCCTCTTGAAGTACCCCATGCAGAGCCTGGCGAAAAACACTTTTGTTTGAAAGGGGTTGCCAAGTTTCCAAAAAACTACTAGTTTGCTGAAATCTCAGCAAATATTTTTTTACCAAATCTTGATGATACTTGGTGGTAATGATCAGTACACAAATCCCATTGGCTGCCCAATTTTTGTTCTTCTAGGTTGAAGCATTCGTTTCCATTAACAGTTTGAATTTTTAGGTTTCACTTTGTTTTCTCCTACATAGATAGCTCTGTTTGGAATTCTAAATCAAACACGGTTTGTGCTAGCTCTTTGAAACTTGACCAAATGAAGTAGTTCTAAGTTCTATGTTTATGGTTTGTTTCCTCTTGAAGTACCCCACGCAGAGACTGGCGAAAAACACTTTCGTTTGAAAGGGGTTGCTAAGCTTCCAAAAAACTACTAGTTTGCTGAAATCTCAGCAAACATTTTTTCAGCAAATCTTGAAGATACTTGGTGGTAATGATCAGTTCACTAATCCCATTTGGCTGCCCAATTTTTATTTTTCTAGGTTGAAGCGTTCGTTTCCAGTAACAGTTTGAATTTTTAGGTTTAACTCTGTTTTCTCCTATATAGTTAGATGTGTTTGAAACTCTAAAAAAAACTCGGTTTGCTAGCTCCTTGAAACTTGACCAAATGAAGTAATTCTAAGTTCTATCTCTATGGTTTGTTTCCTCTTGAAGTACCCCATGCAGAGACTGGCGAAACAC
The DNA here is from genome assembly GCF_048772815.1 of Callospermophilus lateralis. Lineage (NCBI taxonomy): Eukaryota > Metazoa > Chordata > Mammalia > Rodentia > Sciuridae > Callospermophilus > Callospermophilus lateralis. The sequence continues at coordinate 108,197 of NW_027513730.1, forward strand.
ACTTTCGTTTGAAAGGGGTTGCCAAGCTTCCAAAAACTACTACTCTGCTGAAATCTCAGCAAACATTTTTTCACCAAATCTGGATGATACTTGGTGGTAATGATCAGTTCTCTAATCCCACTTGGCTGCCCAATTTTCATTCTTCTAGGTTGAAGCATTCGTTTCCAGTAACAGTTTGAATTTTTAGGTTTCACTCTGTTTTCTCGTACATAGATAGCTGTGTTTGGAATTCTAAATCAAACACGGTTTGTGCTAGCTCCTTGAAACTTGACCAAATGAAGTAGTTCTAAGTTCTATCTCTATGGTTTGTTTCCTCTTGAAGTACCCCATGCAGAGACTGGCGAAAAACAATTTCGTTTGAAAGGGGTTGCCAAGCTTCCAAAAAACTACTAGTTTGCTGATATCTCAGCAAACATTTTTTTACCAAATCTTGATGATACGTGGTGGTAATGATCAGTACACTAATCCCACTTGGCTGCCCAATTTTTATTCTTCTAGGTTGAAGCGTTCGTTTCCAGTAGCAGTTTGAATTTTTAGGTTTCTCTCTGTTTTCTCCTACATAGATAGCTGTGTTTGGAATTCTAAATCAAACACGGTTTGTGCTAGCTCCTTGAAACTTGACAAAATGAAGTAGTTCTAAGTTCTATCTCTATGGTTTGTTTCCTCTTGAAGTACCCCATGCAGAGACTGGCGAAAAACACTTTCGTTTGAAAGGGGTTGCCAAGCTTCCAAAAAACTACTAGTTTGCTGAAATCTCAGCAAACATTTTTTCACCAAATCTGGATGATACTTGGTGGTAATGATCAGTTCACTAATCCCACTTGGCTGCCCAATTTTCATTTTTCTAGGTTGAAGCATTCGTTTCCAGTAACAGTTTGAATTTTTAGGTTTCACTCTGTTTTCTTCTACATAGATAGCTGTGTTTGGAATTCTAAATCAAACACGGTTTGTGCTAGCTCCTTGAAACTTGACCAAATGAAGTAGTTCTAAGTTCTATCTCTATGGTTTGTTTCCTCTTGAAGTACCCCATGCAGAGACTGGCTAAAATCACTTTTGTTTGAAAGGGGTTGCCAAGTTTCAAAAAAACTACTAGTTTGCTGAAATCTCAGCAAACTTTTTTTACCAAATCTTGATGATACTTGGTGGTAATGATCAGTACACTAATCCCATTGGCTGCCCAATTTTTATTCTTCTAGGTTGAAGCATTCGTTTCCAGTAAGAGTTTGAATTTTTAGGTTTCACTCTGTTTTCTCCTACATAGATAGCTGTGTTTGGGATTCTAAATCAAACACGGTTTGTGCTAGCTCCATGAAACTTGACCAAATGAAGTAGTTCTAAGTTCTATCTCTATGGTTTTTTTCCTCTTGAAGAACCCCATGCAGAGACTGGCGAAAACACTTTCGTTTCAAAGGGTTGCCAAGCTTCCAAAAAGCTACTAGTTTGCTGAAATCTCAGCAAACATTTTTTCACCAAATCTTGAAGATACTTGGTGGTAATGATCAGTTCACTAATCCCACTTGGCTGCCAATTTTTATTTTTCTAGGTTGAAGCGTTCGTTTCCAGTAACAGTTTGAATTTTTAGGTTTCACTCTGTTTTCTCCTATATAGTTAGATGTGTTCGAAACTCTAAATCAAACACGGTTTGTGCTAGCTCCTTGAAACTTGACCAAATGAAGTAGTTCTAAGTTCTATCTCTATGGTTTGTTTCCTCTTGAAGTACCCCATGCAGAGACTGGCGAAACACACTTTCGTTTGAAAGGGGTTGCCAAGCTTCCAAAAAACTACTACTTTGCAAAATTCTCAGCAAACATTTTTTCACCAAATCTGGATGATACTTGGTGGTAATTATCAGTTCTCTAATCCCACTTGGCTGCCAATTTTCATTCTTCTAGGTTGAAGCATTCGTTTCCAGTAACAGTTTGAATTTTTAGGTTTCACTCTGTTTTCTCGTACATAGATAGCTGTGTTTGGAATTCTAAATCAAACACGGTTTGTGCTAGCTCCTTGAAACTTGACCAAATGAAGTAGTTCTAAGTTCTATCTTTATGGTTTGTTTCCTCTTGAAGTACCCCATGCAGAGACTGGCGAAAAACAATTCGTTTGAAAGGGGTTTCCAAGCTTCCAAAAAACTACTAGTTTGCTGATATCTCAGCAAACATTTTTTTTCCAAATCTTGATGATACGTGGTGGTAATGATCAGTACACTAATCCCACTTCGCTGCCCAATTTTTATTCTTCTAGGTTGAAGCGTTCGTTTCAGGTAACAGTTTGAATTCTTAGGTTTCACTTTGTTTTCTCCTACATAGATAGCTGTGTTTGGAATTCTAAATCAAACACGGTTTGTGCTAGCTCCTTGAAACTTGACCAAATGAAGTAGTTCTAAGTTCTATCACTATGGTTTGTTTCCTCTTGAAGTACCCCATGCAGAGACTGGCGAAAAACACTTTTGTTTGAAAGGGGTTGCCAAGTTTCCAAAAAACTACTAGGTTGCTGAAATCTCAGCAAACTTTTTTTACCAAATCTTGATGATACTTGTTGATAATGATCAGTACACTAATCCCATAGGCGGCCCAATTTTTATTCTTCTAGGTTGAAGCATTCGTTTCCAGTAAGAGTTTGAATTTTTAGGTTTCACTCTGTTTTCTCCTACATAGATAGCTGTGTTTGGAATTCTATATCAAACACGGTTTGTGCTAGCTCCTTGAAACTTGACCAAATGAAGTAGTTCTAAGTTCTATATCTATGGTTTGTTTCCTCTTGAAGTACCCCATGCAGAGACTGGCGAAAAACACTTTCGTTTGAAAGGGGTTGCCAAGCTTCCAAAAAACTACTAGTTTGCTGAAATCTCAGCAAACATTTTTTCACCAAATCTGGATGATACTTGGTGGTAATGATCAGTTCACTAATCCCACTTGGCTGCCCAATTATCATTCTTCTAGGTTGAAGCATTCATTTCCAGTAACAGTTTGAATTTTTAGGTTTCACTCTGTTTTCTCCTACATAGATAGCTGTGTTTGGAATTCTAAATCAAACACGGTTTGTGCTAGCTCCTTGAAACTTGACCAAATGAAGTAGTTCTAAGTTCTATCTCTATGGTTTGTTTCCTCTTGAAGTACCCCATGCAGAGACTGGATAAAAACACTTTTGTTTGAAAGGGGTTGCCAAGTTTCCAAAAAACTACTAGTTTGCTGAAATCTCAGCAAACTTTTTTTACCAAATCTTGATGATACTTGGTGGTAATGATCAGTACACTAATCCCATTGGCTGCCCAATTTTTATTCTTATAGGTTGAAGCATTCCTTTCAGTAACAGTTTGAATTTTTAGGTTTCACTCTGTTTTCTCCTACATAGATAGCTGTGTTTGGAATTCTAAATCAAACACGATTTGTGCTAGCTCCATGAAACTTGACCAAATGAAGTAGTTATAAGTTCTATCTCTATGGTTTTTTTCCTCTTGAAGTACCCCATGCAGAGACTGGCGAAAAACACTTTCGTTTGAAAGGGTTGCCAAGCTTCCAAAAAACTACTAGTTTGCTGAAATCTCAGCAAACATTTTTTCACCAAATCTTGATGATACTTGGTGGTAATGATCAGTTCACTAATCCCACTTGGCTGCCCAATTTTTATTCTTCTAGGTTGAAGCGTTCGTTTCCAGTAACAGTTTGAATTTTTAGGTTTCACTCTGTTTTCTGCTATATATTTAGATGTGTTTGAAACTCTTAATCAAACACTTTTGTGCTAGCTCCTTGAAACTTGACCAAATGAAGTAGTTCTAAGTTCTATCTCTATTTTTTGTTTCCTCTTGAAGTACCCCATGCAGAGACTGGCGAAAAACACTTTCGTTTGAAAGGGGTTGCCAAGCTTCCAAAAAACTACTAGTTTGCTGAAATCTCAGCAAACATTTTTTCACCAAATCTGGATGATACTTGGTGGTAATGACCAGTTCACTAATCCCACTTGGTTGCCCAATTTTTATTCTTCTAGGTTGAAGCATTCGTTTCCAGTAACAGTTTGAATTTTTAGGATTCACTTTGTTTTCTGCTATATAGTTAGATGTGTTTGAAACTCTAAATCAAACACGGTTTGTGCTAGCTCCATGAAACTTGACCAAATGAAGTATTTCTAAGTTCTATCTGTATGGTTTGTTTTCTCTTGAAGTACCCCATGCAGAGACTGGCGAAAAACACTTTCGTTTGAAAGGGGTTGCCAAGCTTCCAAAAAACTACTAGTTTTCTGAAATCTCAGGAAACATTTTTTTACCAAATCTGGAGGATACTTGGTGGTAATGATCAGTTCACTATTCCCACTTGGCTGCCCAATTTTCATTCTTCTAGGTTGAAGCGTTCGTTTCCAGTAACAGTTTGAATTTTTAGGTTTCACTCTGTTTTCTCCTACATAGATAGCTGTGTTTGGAATTCTAAATCAAACACGGTTTGTGCTAGCTCCTTGAAACTTGACCAAATGAAGTAGTTCTAAGCTCTATCTCTATGGTTTGTTTCCTCTTGAAGTCCCCCATGCAGAGACTGGCGAAAAACAATTTCGTTTGAAAGGGGTTGCCAAGCTTCCAAAAAACTACTAGTTTGCTGAAATCTCAGCAAACATTTTTTCACCAAATCTTGATGATACTTGGTGGTAGTGATCAGTTCACTAATTCCACTTGGCTGCCCAGTTTTCATACTTCTAGGTTGAAGCATTCGTTTCCAGTAACAGTTTGAATTTTTAGGTTTCACTCTGTTTTCTCCTACATAGATAGCTGTGTTTGGGATTCTAAATCAAACACGGTTTGTGCTAGCTCCTTGAACCTTGACCAAATGAAGTAGTTCTAAGTTCTATGTCTATGGTTTGTTTCCTCGTGAAGTACCCCATGCAGAGACTGGCGAAACACACTTTCGTTTGAAAGGGGTTGCCAAGCTTCCAAAAAACTACTAGTTTGCTGAAATCTCAGCAAACATTTTTTCACCAAATCTGGATGATACTTGGAGGTAATGATCAGTTAACTAATCCCACTTGGCTGCCCAATTTTTATTCTTCTAAGTTGAAGCGTTCGTTTCCAGTAACAGTTTGAATTTTTAGGTTTCACTCTGTTTTCTCTACATAGATAGCTGTGTTTGGAATTCTAAATCAAACACGGTTTGTGCTAGCTCCTTGAAACTTGACCAAATGAAGTATTTCTAAGTTCTATCTCTATGGTTTATTTCCTCCTGAAGTACCCCATGCAAAGACTGGCGAAAAACAATTTCGTTTGAAAGGGGTTGCCAAGCTTCCAAAAAACTACTAGTTTGCTGATATCACAGCAAACATTTTTTTACCAAATCTTGATGATACGTGGTGGTAATGATCAGTACACTAATCCCACTTGGCTGCCCAATTTTTATTCTTCTAGTTTGAAGCATTCGTTTCCAGTAACAGTTTGAATTTTTAGGTTTCACTCTGTTTTCTCCTACATAGATAGCTATGTTTGGAATTCTAAATCAAACACGGTTTGTGCTAGCTACTTAAAACCTGACCAAATGAAGTAGTTCTAAGTTCTATCTCTATGGTTTGTTTCTCTTGAAGTACCCCATGCAGAGACTGGCGAAACACACTTTCGTTTGAAAGGGGTTGCCAAGCTTCCAAAAAACTCCTAGTTTGCTGAAATCTCAGCAAACATTTTTTCACCAAATCTGGATGATACTTGGTGGTAATGATCAGTTCACTAATCCCACTTGGCTGCCCAAATTTTATTCTTCTAGGTTGAAGCGTTCGTTTCCAGTAACAGTTTGAATTTTTAGGTTTTACTCTGTTTTCTCCTACATAGATAGCTGTGTTTGGAATTCTAAATCAAACACGGTTTGTGCTAGCTCCTTGAAACTTGACCAAATGCAGTAGTTCTAAGTTCTATCTCTATGGTTTGTTTCCTCTTGAAGTACCCCATGCAGAGACTGGCAAAAAACACTTTTGTTTGAAAAAGGTTGCCAAGTTTCCAAAAAACTACTAGGTTGCTGAAATCTCAGCAAACTTTTTTTACCAAATCTTGATGATACTTGGTGATAATGATCAGTTCACTAATCCCATTGGCTGCCCAATTTTTATTCTTCTAGGTTGAAGCATTCGTTTCCAGTAAGAGTATGAATTTTTAGGTTTCACTCTGTTTTCTCCTACATAGATAGCTGTGTTTGGAATTCTAAATCAAACACGGTTTGTGCTAGCTCCTTGAACCTTGACCAAATGAAGTAGTTCTAAGTTCTATCTGTATGGTTTGTTTCCTCTTGAAGTACCCCATGCAGAGACTGGCGAAAAACACTTTCGTTTGAAAGGGGTTGCCAAGCTTCCAAAAAACTACTAGTTTGCTGAAATCTCAGCAAACATTTTTTCACCAAATCTGGATGATACTTGGTGGTAATGATCAGTTCACTAATCCCACTTGGCTGCCCAATTTTCATTCTTCTAGGTTGAAGCATTCGTTTCCAGTAACAGTTTGAATTTTTAGGTTTCACTCTGTTTTCTCCTACATAGATAGCTGTGTTTGGAATTCTAAATCAAACACGGTTTGTGCTAGCTCCTTGAAACGTGACCAAATGAAGTAGTTCTAAGTTCTATCTCTATGGTTTGTTTCCTCTTGAAGTACCCCATGCAGAGACTGGCGAAAAACACTTTCGTTTGAAAGGGGTTGCCAAGCTTCCAAATAACTCCTAGTTTGCTGAAATCTCAGCAAACATTTTTTCACCAAATCTGGATGATACTTGGTGGTAATGATCAGTTCACTAATCGCACTTGGCTGCCCAATTTTCATTCTTCTTGGTTGAAGCATTCGTTTCCAGTAACAGTTTGAATTTTTAGGTTTCACTCTGTTTTCTCCTACATAGATAGCTGTGTTTGGAATTCTAAATCAAACACGGTTTGTGCTAGCTCCTTGAAACGTGACCAAATGAAGTAGTTCTAAGTTCTATCTCTATGGTTTGTTTCCTCTTGAAGTACCCCATGCAGAGACTGGCGAAAAACACTTTCGTTTGAAAGGGGTTGCCAAGCTTCTAAAAAATTCCTAGTTTGCTGAAATCTCAGCAAACATTTTTTCACCAAATCTGGATGATACTTGGTGGTAATGATCAGTTCACTAATCCCACTTGGCTGCCCAATTTTTATTCTTCTAGGTTGAAGCGTTCGTTTCCAGTAACAGTTTGAATTTTTAGGTTTCACTCTGTTTTCTGCTATATAGTTAGATGTGTTTGAAACTCTAAATCAAACACGGTTTGTGCTAGCTCCTTGAAACTTGACCAAATGAAGTAGTTCTAAGTTCTATCTCTATGGTTTGTTTCCTCTTGAAGTACCCCATGCAGAGACTGGCGAAAAACACTTTTATTTGAAAAAGGTTGCCAAGTTTCCAAAAAACTACTAGGTTGCTGAAATCTCAGCAAACTTTTTTTACCAAATCTTGATGATACTTGGTGATAATGATCAGTACACTAATCCTATTGGCTGCCCAATTTTTATTCTTCTAGGTTGAAGCATTCGTTTCCAGTAACAGTTTGAATTTTTAGGTTTCACTCTGTTTTCTCCTACATAGATAGCTGTGTTTGGAATTCTAAATCAAACACGGTTTGTGCTAGCTCTTTGACACTTGACCAAATGAAGTAGTTCTAAGTTCTATCTCTATGGTTTGCTTCCTCTTGAAGTACCCCATGCAGAGACTGGCGAAAAACACTTTCGTTTGAAAGGGGTTGCCAAGCTTCCAAAAAACTACTAGTTTGCTGAAATCTCAGCAAACATTTTTTCACCAAATCTGGATGATACTTGGTGGTAATGATCAGTTCACTAATCCAACTTGGCTGCCCAATTTTCATTCTTCTAGTTTGAAGCATTCGTTTCCAGTAACAGTTTGAATTTTTAGGTTTCACTCTGTTTTCTCCTACATAGATAGCTGTGTTTGGAATTCTAAATCAAACACAGTTTGTGCTAGCTCCATGAAACTTGACCAAATGAAGTAGTTCTAACTTCTATTGCTATGGTTTGTTTCCTCTTGAAGTACCCCATGCAGAGACTGGCGAAAAACACTTTCGTTCGAAAGGGGTTGCCAAGCTTCCAAAAAAGTACTAGTTTGCTGAAATGTCAGCAAACATTTTTTCACCAAATCTTGATGATACTTGGTGGTAATGATCAGTTCACTAATCCCACTTGGCTGCCCAATTTTCATTCTTCTAGGTTGAAGCATTCGTTTCCAGTAACAGATTGAATTTTTAGGTTTCACTCTGTTTTCTGCTATATAGTTAGATGTGTTTGAAACTCTAAATCAAACACGGTTTGTGCTAGCTCCATGTACTTGACAAAATGAAGTAGTTCTAAGTTCTATCTGTATGGTTTGTTTCCTCTTGAAGTACCCCATGCAGAGACTGGCGAAAAACACTTTCGTTTGAAAGGGGTTGCCAAGCTTCCAAAAAACTACTAGTTTCCTGAAATCTCAGGAAACATTTTTTCACCAAATTCTTGATGATACTTGGTGGTAATGATCAGTTCACTAATCCCACTTGGCTGCCCAATTTTTATTCTTCTAGGTTGAAGCATTCGTTTCCAGTAACAATTTGAATTTTTAGGTTTCACTCTGTTTTCTCCTACATAGATAGCTGTGTTTGGAATTCTAAATCAAACACGGTTTGTGCTAGCTCCTTGAAACTTGACCAAATGAAGTAGTTCTAAGTTCTATCTGTATGGTTTGTTTCCTCTTGAAGTACCCCATGCAGAGACTGGCGAAAAACACTTTCGTTTGAAAGGGGTTGCCAAGCTTCCAAAAAACTACTAGTTTGCTGAAATCTCAGCAAACATTTTTTCACCAAATCTTGATGATACTTTTTGGTAACGATCAGTTCACTAATCCCACTTGGCTGCCCAATTTTCATTTTTCTATGTTGAAGCATTCGTTTCCAGTAACAGTTTGAAATTTTAGGTTTCACTCTGTTTTCTGTTATATAGTTAGATGTGTTTGAAACTCTAAATGAAAAACGGTTTGTGCTAGCTCCTTGAAACTTGACCAAATGAAGTAGTTCTAAGTTCTATCTCTATGGTTTGTTTCCTCTTGAAGTACCCCATGCAGAGACTGGCGAAAAACAATTTCGTTTGAAAGGGGTTGCCAAGCTTCCAAAAAATTACTAGTTTGCTGATATCACAGCAAACATTTTTTTACCAAATCTTGATGATACGTGGTGGTAATGATCAGTACACTAATCCCACTTGGCTGCCCAATTTTTATTCTTCTAGGTTGAAGCGTTCGTTTCCAGTAAGAGTTTGAATTTTTAGGTTTCACTCTGTTTTCTCCTACATAGACAGCTGTGTTTGGGATTCTAAATCAAACACGGTTTGTGCTAGCTCCTTGAACCTTGACCAAATGAAGTAGTTCTAAGTTCGATGTCTTTGATTTGTTTCCTCTTGAAGTACCCCATGCAGAGACTGGCGAAAAACACTTTCGTTTGAAAGGGGTTGCCAAGCTTCCAAAAAACTCCTAGTTTGCTGAAATCTCAGCAAACATTTTTTCACCAAATCTGGATGATACTTGGTGGTAATGATCAGTTCACTAATTGCACTTGGCTGCCCAATTTTTATTCTTCTAGGTTGAAGCGTTCGTATCCAGTAACAGTTTGAATTTTTAGGTTTCACTCTGTTTTCTGCTATATAGTTAGATGTGTTTGAAACTCTAAATCAACACGGTTTGTGCTAGCTCCTTGAAACTTGACCAAATGAATTAGTTCTAAGTTCTATCTCTATGGTTTGTTTCCTCTTGAAGTACCCCATGCAGAGACTGGCGAAAAACACTTTTGTTTGAAAAAGGTTGCCAAGTTTCCAAAAAACTACTAGGTTGCTGAAATCTCAGCAAACTTTTTTTACCAATTCTTGATGATACTTGGTGATAATGATCAGTACACTAATCCCATTGGCTGCCCAATTTTTATTCCTCTAGGTTGAAGCATTCGTTTCCAGTAAGAGTTTGAATTTTTAGGTTTCACTCTGTTTTCTCCTACATAGATAGCTGTGTTTGGGATTCTAAATCAAACACGGTTTGTGCTAGCTCCTTGAACCTTGACCAAATGAAGTAGTTCTAAGTTCTATGTCTATGGTTTGTTTCCTCTTGAAGAACCCCATGCAGAGACTGGCGAAAAACACTTTCGTTTGAAAGGGGTTGCCAAGCTTCCAAAAAACTACTAGTTTGCTGAAATCTCAGCAAACATTTTTTCACCAAATCTGGATGATACTTGGTGGTAGTGATCAGTTCACTAATCCCACTTGGCTGCCCAGTTTTCATTCTTCTAGGTTGAAGCATTCGTTTCCAGTAACAGTTTGAATTTTTAGGTTTCACTCTGTTTTCTCCTACATAGATAGCTGTGATTGGAATTCTAAATCAAACACGGTTTGTGCTAGCTCCATGAAAATTGACCAAATGAAGTAGTTCTAAGTTCTATCTCTATGGTTTGTTTCCTCTTGAAATACCCCATGCAGAGACTGGCGAAAAACAATTTCGTTTGAAAGGGGTTGCCAAGCTTAAAAAAAATAACTAGTTTGCTGAAATCTCAGCAAACATTTTTTAACCAAATCTTGATGATACTTGGTGGTAATGATCAGTTCAGTAATCCCACTTGGCTGCCCAATTTTCATTCTTCTAGGTTGAAGCATTCGTTTCCAGTAACAGTTTGAATTTTTAGGTTTCACTCTGTTTTCTCCTACATAGATAGCTGTGTTTGGAATTCTAAATCAAACACGGTTTGAGCTAGCTCCTTGACACTTGACCAAATGAAGTAGTTCTAAGTTCTATCTCTATGGTTTGCTTCCTCTTGAAGGACCCCATGCAGAGACTGGCGAAAAACACTTTCGTTTTAAAGGGGTTGCCAAGCTTCCAAAAAACTACTAGTTTGCTGAAATCTCAGCAAACATTTTTTCACCAAATCTGGATGATACTTGGTGGTAATGATCAGTTCACTAATCCAACTTGGCTGCCCAATTTTCATTCTTCTAGGTTGAAGCATTCGTTTCCAGTAACAGTTTGAATTTTTAGGTTTCACTCTGTTTTCTCCTACATAGATAGCTGTGTTTGGAATTCTAAATCAAACACGGTTTGTGCTAGCTCCATGAAACTTGACCAAATGAAGTAGTTCTAAGTTCTATCGCTATGGTTTGTTTCCTCTTGAAGTACCCCATGCAGAGACTGGCGAAAAACACTTTCGTTCGAAATTGGTTGCCAAGATTCCAAAAAAGTACTAGTTTGCTGAAATGTCAGCAAACATTTTTTCACCAAATCTTGATGATACTTGGTGGTAATGATCAGTTCACTAATCCCACTTGGCTGCCCAATTTTCATTCTTCTATGTTGAAGTATTCGTTTAAAGTAACAGATTGAATTTTTAGGTTTCACTCTGTTTTCTGCTATATAGTTAGATGTGTTTGAAACTCTAAATCAAACACGGTTTGTGATAGCTCCATGAAACTTGACCAAATGAAGTAGTTCTAAGTTCTATCTGTATGGTTTGTTTCCTCTTGAAGTACCCCATGCAGAGACTGGCGAAAAACACTTTCGTTTGAAAGGGGTTGCCAAGCTTCCAAAAAACTACTAGTTTGCTGAAATCTCAGGAAACATTTTTTCACCAAATTCTTGATGATACTTGGTGGTAATGATCAGTTCACTAATCCCACTTGGCTGCCCAATTTTTATTCTTCTAGGTTGAAGCATTCGTTTCCAGTAACAGTTTGAATTTTTAGGTTTCACTCTGTTTTCTCCTACATAGATAGCTGTGTTTGGAATTCTAAATCAAACACGGTTTGTGCTAGCTCCTTGAAACTTGACCAAATGAAGTAGTTCTAAGTTCTATCTCTATGGTTTGTTTCCTCTTGAAGTACCCCATGCAGAGACTGGTGAAACACACTTTCTTTTGAAAGGGGTTGAAAAGCTTACAAAAAATTACTAGTTTGCTGAAATCTCAGCAAACATTTTTTCACCAAATCTTGATGATACTTGGTGGTAATGATCAGTTCACTAATCACACTTCTCTGACCAATTTTCATTCTTCTAGGTTGAAGCATTCGTTTCTAGTAACAGTTTGAATTTTTAGGTTTCACTCTGTTTTCTCCTACATAGATAGCTGTGTTTGGAATTCTAAATCAAACACGGTTTGTGCTAGCTCCTTGAAACTTGAACAAATGAAGTAATTCTAAGTTCTATCTCTATGGTTTGCTTCCTCTTGCAGTAACCCATGCAGAGACTGGCGAAAAACACTTTCGTTTGAAAGGGGTTGCCAAGATTCCAAAAAACTACGAGTTTGCTGAAATCTCAGCAAACATTTTTTCACCAAATCTTGATGATACTTGGTGGTAATGATTAGTTCACTAATCCCACTTGGCTGCCCAATTTTTATTCTTCTAGGTTGAAGCATTCGTTTCCAGTAACAGTTTGAATTTTTAGGTTTCACTCTGTTTTCTCCTACATAGATAGCTCTGTGTGGAATTCTAAATCAAACACGGTTTGTGCTAGCTCCATGAAACTTGACCAAATGAAGTAGTTCTAAGTTCTATCTCTATGGTTTGTTTCCTCTTGAAGTACCCCATGCAGAGACTGGCGAAAAAAACTTTCGTTCGAAAGGTGTTGCCAAGCTTCCAAAAAACTACTAGTTTGCTGAAATCTCAGTAAACATTTTTTCACCAAATCTGGATGATACTTGGTGGTAATGATCAGTTCACTAATCCCACTTGGCTGCCCAATTTTCATTCTTCTAGGTTGAAGCATTCGTTTCCAGTAACAGATTGAATTTTTAGGTTTCACTCTGTTTTCTGCTATATAGTTAGATGTGTTTGAAACTCTAAATCAAACACGGTTTGTGCTAGCTCCTTGAAACTTGACCAAATGAAGTAGTTCTAAGTTCTATCTGTATGGTTTGTTTCCTCTTGAAGTACACCATGCAGAGACTGGCGAAAAACACTTTCGTTTGAAAGGGGTTGCCAAGCTTCCAAAAAACTACTAGTTTGCTGAAATCTCAGCAAACATTTTTTAACCAAATCTTGATGATACTTGGTGGTAATGATCAGTTCACTAATCCCACTTGGCTGCCCAATTTTTATTCTTCTAGGTTGAAGCATTCGTTTCCAGTAACAGTTTGAATTTTTAGGTTTCACTCTGTTTTCTCCTACATAGATAGCTGTGTTTGGAATTCTAAATCAAACACGGTTTGTGCTAGCTCCATGAAACTTGACCAAATGAAGTAGTTCTAAGTTCTATCTCTATGGTTTGTTTCCTCTTGAAGTACCCCATGCAGAGACTGGCGAAAAACACTTTCGTTCGAAAGGTGTTGCCAAGCTTCCAAAAAACTACAAGTTTGCTGAAATCTCAGCAAACATTTTTTCACCAAATCTGGATGATACTTGGTGATAATGATCAGTTCACTAATCCCACTTGGCTGCCCAATTTTCATTCTTCTAGGTTGAAGCATTCGTTTCCAGTAACAGATTGAATTTTTAGGTTTCACTCTGTTTTCTGCTATATAGTTAGATGTGTTTGAAACTCTAAATCAAGCACGGTTTGTGCTAGCTCCATGAAACTTGACCAAATGAAGTAGTTCTAAGTTCTATCTGTATGGTTTGTTTCCTCTTGAAGTACCCCATGCAGAGACTGGCGAAAAAAACTTTCGTTTGAAAGGGGTTGCCAAACTTCCAAAAAACTACTAGTTTGCTGAAATCACAGCAAATATTTTTTAACCAAATCTTGATGATACTTGGTGGTAATGATAAGTTCAGTAATCCCACTTGGCTGCATAATTTTCATTCTTCTAGGTTGAAGCATTCGTTTCCAGTAACAGTTGTAATTTTTAGGTTTCACTCTGTTTTCTCCTACATAGATATCTGTGTTTGGAATTCTAAATCAAACACGGTTTGTGCTAGCTCCTTGAAACTTGACCAAATGAAGTAGTTCTAAGTTCTATCTCTATGGTTTTTTTCCTCTTGAAGTACCCCATGCAGAGACTGGCGAAAAACACTTTCGTTTGAAAGGCGTTGCCAAGCTTCCAAAAAACTACTAGTTTGCTGAAATCTCAGCAAATATTTTTTCACCAAATCTTGATGATACTTGGTGGTAATGATCAGTTCATTAATCCCACTTGTCTGCACAATTTTTATTCTTCTAGGTTGAAGCATTCGTTTCCAGTAACAGTTTGAATTTTTAGGTTTCACTCTGTTTTCTCCTACATAGATAGCTGTGTTTGGAATTCTAAATCAAACACGGTTTGTGCTAGCTCCTTGAAACTTGACCAAATGAAGTAGTTCTAAGTTCTATCTCTATGGTTTTTTTCCTCTTGAAGTACCCCATGCAGAGACTGGCGAAAAACACTTTCGTTTGAAAGGGGTTGCCAAGCTTCCAAAAAACTACTAGTTTGCTGAAATCTCAGGAAATATTTTTTTACCAAATCTTGATGATACTTGGTGGTAATGATCAGTTCACTAATCCCACTTGGCTGCCCAATTTTTATTCTTCTAGATTGAAGCATTCGATTTCAGTACCAGTTTGAATTTTTAGGTTTCACTCTGTTTTCTCCTACATAGATAGCTCTGTTTGGAATTCTAAATCAAACACGGTTTGTGCTAGCTCCTTGAAACTTGACCAAATGAAGTAGTTCTAAGTTCTATCTCTATGGTTTGTTTCCTCTTGAAGTACCCCATGCAGAGACTGGCGAAAAACACTTTCGTTTGAAAGGGGTTGCCAAGCTTCCAAAAAACTACTAGTTTGCTGAAATCTCAGCAAATATTTTTTTACCAAATCTTGATGACACTTGGTGGTAATGATCAGTTCACTAATCCCACTTGGCTGCCCAATTTTCATTCTTCTAGGTTGAAGCATTCGTTTCCAGTAACTGTTTGAATTTTTAGGTTTCACTCTGTTTTCTCCTACATAGAGAGCTGTGTTTGGAATTCTAAATCAAACACGGTTTGTGCTAGCTCCTTGAAACTTGACCAAATGAAGTAGTTCTAAGTTCTCTCTCTATGGTTTGTTTCCTCTTGAAGTACCCCATGCAGAGACTGGCGAAAAACACTTTCGTTTCAAAGGGGTTGCCAAGCTTCCAAAAAACTCCTAGTTTGCTGAAATCTCAGCAAACATTTTTTCACCAAATCTTGATGATTCTTGGTGGTAATGATCAGTTCACTAATTCCACTTGGCTGCCCAATTTTCATTCTTCTAGGTTGAAGCATTCGTTTCCAGTAACAGTTTGAATTTTTAGGTTTCACACTGTTTTCTGCTATATAGTTAGATGTGTTTGAAACTCCAAATCAAACACGGTTTGTGCTAGCTCCATGAAACTTGACCAAAAGAAGTAGTTCTACGTTCTATCTGTATGGTTTGTTTCCTCTTGAAGTACTCCATGCAGAGACTGGCGAAAAACACTTTCGTTTGAAAGGGGTAGCCAAGCTTCCAAAATACTACTAGTTTGCTGAAATCTCAACAAACATTTTTTCACCAAATCTTGATGATACTTGGTGGTAATGATCAGTTCACTAATCCCACTTGGCTGCCCAATTTTCATTCTTCTAGGTTGAAGCATTCGTTTCCAGTAACAGTTTGAATTTTTAGGTTTCACTCTGTTTTCTCCTACATAGATAGCTCTGTTTGGAATTCTAAATCAAACACGGTTGGTGCTAGCTCCTTGAAACTTGACCAAATGAAGTAGTTCTAAGTTCTATCTCTATGGTTTGTTTCCTCTTGGTGTACCCCATGCAGAGACTGGCGAAAAACACTTTCGTTTGAAAGGGGTTGCCAAGCTTCCAAAAAACTACTAGTTTGCTGAAATCTCAGCAAACATTTTTTCACCAAATCTGGATGATACTTGGTGGTAATGATCAGTTCACTAATCATACTTGGCTGCCCAATTTTTTTTTTCTAGATTGAATCATTCGTTTCCAGTAACAGTTTGAATTTTTAGGTTTCACTCTGTTTTCTCCTACATAGATAGCTGTGTTTGGAATTCTAAATCAAACACGGTTTGTGCTAGCTCCTTGAAACTTGACCAAATGAAGTAGTTCTAAGTTCTATCTCTATGGTTTGTTTCCTCTTGAAGTACCCCATGCAGAGACTGGCGAAAAACACTTTTGTTTGAAAGGGGTTGCCAAGCTTCCAAAAAACTACTAGTTTGCTGAAATCTCAGCAAACATTTTTTCACCAAATCTTGATGATACATGGTGGTAATGATCAGTTCACTAATCATACTTGGCTGCCCAATTTTTATTTTTCTAGATTGAATCATTCGTTTCCAGTAACAGTTTGAATTTTTATGTTTCACTCTGTTTTCTCCTACATAGATAGCTGTGTTTGGAATTCTAAATCAAACACGGTTTGTGCTAGCTCCTTGAAACGTGACCAAATGAAGTAGTTCTAAGTTCTATCTCTATGGTTTGTTTCCTCTTAAAGTACCCCATGCAGAGACTGGCGAAAAACACTTTAGATTGAAAGCGGTTGCCAAGCTTCCAAAAAACTACTTGTTTGCTGAAATCTCAGCAAACATTTTTTCACCAAATCTGGATGATACTTGGTGGTAATGATCAGTTCACTAATCCCACTTGGCTGCCCAATTTTCATTCTTCTAGGTTGAAGCATTCGTTTCCAGTAACAGTTTGAATTTTTAGGTTTCACTCTGTTTTCTCCTACATAGATAGCTGTGTTTGGAATTCTAAATCAAACACGGTTTGTGCTAGCTCCTTGAAACTTGACCAAATGAAGTAGTTATAAGTTCTATCTCTATGGTTTGTTTCCTCTTGAAGTACCCCATGCAGAGACTGGCGAAAAACACTTTCGTTTGAAAGGGGTAGCCAAGCTTCCAAAAAACTACTAGTTTGCTGAAATCTCAGCAAACATTTTTTCACCAAATCTGGATGCTACTTGGTGGTAATGATCAGTTCACTAATCCCACTTGGCTGCCCAATTTTCATTCTTCTAGGTTGAAGCATTCGTTTCCAGTAACAGTTTGAATTTTTAGTTTTCACTCTGTTTTCTCCTACATAGATAGCTGTTTGGAATTCTAAATCAAACACAGTTTGTGCTAGCTCCTTGAAACTTGACCAAATGAAGTAGTTCTAAGTTCTATCTCTATGGTTTGTTTCCTCTTGAAGTACCCAATGCAGAGACTGTCGAAAAACACTTTCGTTTGAAAGGATTTGCCAAGCTACCAAAAAACTACTAGTTTGCTGAAATCTCAGCAAACATTTTTTCACCAAATCTGGATGATACTTGGTGGTAATGATCAGTTCACTAATCCCACTTGGCTGCCCAATTTTCATTCTTCTAGGTTGAAGCTTTCGTTTCCAGTAACAGTTTGAATTTTTAGGTTTCACTCTGTTTTCTCCTACTTAGATAGCTGTGTTTGGAATTCTAAATCAAACACGGTTTGTGCTAGCTCCATGAAACTTGACCAAATGAAGTAGTTCTAAGTTATATCTGTATGGTTTTTTCCTCTTGATTTACCCCATGCAGAGACTGTTGAAAAACACTTTCGTTTGAAACGGGTTGCCAAGCTTCCAAAAAACTACTAGTTTGCTGAAATCTCAGCAAACATTTTTTCACCAAATCTTGATGATACTTGGTGGTAATGATCAGTTCACTAATCCCACTTGGCTGCCCAATTTTTATTCTTCTAGGTTGAAGCATTCGTTTCCAGTAACAGTTTGAATTTTTAGGTTTCACTCTGTTTTCTGCTATATAGTTAGATGTGTTTGAAACTCTAAATCAAACGCGGTTTGTGCTAGCTCCATGAAACTTGACCAAATGAAGTAGTTCTAAGTTCTATCTCTATGGTTTGTTTCCTCTTGAAGTACCCCATGCAGAGACTGGTGAATCACACGTTCCTTTGAAAGGGGTTGCCAAGCTTCCAAAATCTTCTAGTTTGCTGAAATCTCAGCAAACATTTTTTACCAAATCTTGATGATACTTGGTGGTAATGATCAGTTCACTAATCACACTTGGCTGCCCAATTTTCATTCTTCTAGGATGAAGCATTCGTTTTCAGTAACAGTTTGAATTTTTACGTTTCACTCTGTTTTCTCCTACATAGATAGCTCTGTTTGGAATTCTAAATCAAACACGGTTGGTGCTAGCTCCTTGAAACTTGACCAAATGAAGTAGTTCTAAGTTCTATCTCTATGGTTTGTTTCCTCTTGAAGTACCCCATGCAGAGACTGGCGAAAAACACTTTCGTTTGAAAGGGGTTGCCAAGCTTCCAAAAAACTACTAGTTTGCTGAAATCTCAGCTAACATTTTTTCACCAAATCTTGATCATACTTGGTGGTAATGATCAGTTCACTAATCCCAATTGGATGCCCAATTTTTATTCTTCTAGGTTGAAGCGTTCGTTTCCAGTAACAGTTTGAATTTTTAGGTTTCACTCTGTTTTCTGCTATATAGTTAGATGTGTTTGAAACTCTAAATCAAACACGGTTTGTGCTAGCTCCTTGAAACTTGACCAAATGAAGTAGTTCTAAGTTCTATCTCTATGATTTGTTTCCTCTTGAAGTACCCCATGCAGAGACTGGCGAAAAACACTTTCGTTTGAAAGGGGTTGCCAAGCTTCCAAAAAACTACTAGTTTGCTGAAATCTCAGCAAACATTTTTTCACCAAATCTGGATGATACTTGGTGGTAATGATCAGTTCACTAATCATACTTGGCTGCCCAATTTTTATTTTTCTAGATTGAATCATTCGTTTCCAGTAACAGTTTGAATTTTTAGGTTTCACTCTGTTTTCTCTTACATAGATAGCTGTGTTTGGAATTCTAAATCAAACACGGTTTGTGCTAGCTCCTTGAAACTTGACCAAAAGAAGTAGTTCTAAGTTCTATCTCTAAGGTTTGTTTCCTCTTGAAGTACCCCATGCAGAGACTGGCGAAAAACACTTTCGTTTGAAAGCGGTTGCCAAGTTTCCAAAAAACTACTAGTTTGCTGAAATCTCAGCAAACATTTTTTCACCAAATCTGGATGATACTTGTTGGTAATGATCAGTTCACTAATCCCACTTGGCTGCCCAATTTTTATTTTTCTAGATTGAATCATTCGTTTCCAGTAACAGTTTGAATTTTTAGGTTTCACTCTGTTTTCTCTTACATAGATAGCTGTGTTTGGAATTCTAAATCAAACACGGTTTGTGCTAGCTCCTTGAAACTTGACCAAAAGAAGTAGTTCTAAGTTCTATCTCTAAGGTTTGTTTCCTCTTGAAGTACCCCATGCAGAGACTGGCGAAAAACACTTTCGTTTGAAAGGGGTTGCCAAGCTTCCAAAAAACTACTAGTTTGCTGAAATCTCAGCAAACATTTTTTCACCAAATCTGGATGATTCTTGGTGTTAATGATCAGTTCACTAATCCCACTTGGCTGCCCAATTTTCATTCTTCAAGGGTGAAGCATTCGTTTCCAGTAACAGTTTAAATTTTTAGGTTTCACTCTGTTTTCTCCTACATAGATGGCTGTGTTTTAATTCTAAATCAAACACGGCTTGTGCTAGCTCCTTGAAACTTGACCAAATGACGTAGTTCTAAGTTCTCTCTCTGTGGTTTGTTTCCTCTTGAAGTACCCCATGCAGAGACTTGCGAAACACACTTTCGTTTGAAAGGGGTTGCCAAGCTTCCAGAAAACTACTAGTTTGCTGAAATCTCAGCAAACATTTTTTTACCAAATCTTGATGATACTTGGTGGTAATGATCAGTTCACTAATCCCACTTGGCTGCCCAATTTTCGTTCTTCTAGGTTGAAGCATTCGTTTCCAGTAACAGTTTGAATTTTTAGGATTCACTCTGTTTTCTACTATATAGTTAGATGTGTTTGACACTCTTAATCAGACACGGTTTGTGCTAGCTCCTTGAAACTTGACCAAATGAAGTAGTTCTAAGTTCTATCTCTATGGGTTGTTTCCTCTTGAACTACCCCATGCAGAGACTGGCGAAAAACACTTTGGTTGAAAGGGGTTGCCAAGCTTCCAAAAAACTACTCGTTTGCTGAAATCTCAGCTAACATTTTTTCACCAAAACTTGATCATACTTGGTGGTAATGATCAGTTCACTAATCCCACTTGGCTGCCCTATTTTCATTCTTCTAGGTTGAAGCGTTCGTTTCCAGTAACAGTTTGAATTTTTAGGTTTCACTCTGTTTTCTACTATATAGTTAGATGTGTTTGAAACTCTAAATCAGACACGGTTTGTGCTAGCTCCTTGAAACTTGACCAAATGAAGTAGTTCTAAGTTCTATCTCTATGGTTTGTTTCCTCTTGAAGTACCCCATGCAGAGACTGGCGAAAAACACTTTCTTTTGAAAGGGGTTGCCAAGCTTCCAAAAAACTACTAGTTTGCTGAAATCTCAGCAAACATTTTTTGACCAAATCTTGATGATTCTTGGTGGTAATGATCAGTTCACTAATCCCACTTGGCTGCCCAATTTTCATTCTTCTAGGTTGAAGCATTCGTTTCCAGTAACAGTTTGAATTTTTAGGTTTCACTCTGTTTTCTGCTATATAGTTAGATGTGTTTGAAACTCTAAATCAAACACGGTTTGTGCTAGCTCCATGAAACTTGACCAAAAGAAGTAGTTCTACGTTCTATCTGTATGGTTTCTTTCCTCTTGAAGTACCCCATGCAGAGACTGGCGAAAAACACTTTCGTTTGAAAGGGGTTGCCAAGCTTCCAAAAAACTATTAGTTTGCTGAAATCTCAGCAAACATTTTTTCACCTAATCTTGATGATACTTGGTGATAATGATCAATTCACTAATCCCACTTGGCTGCCCAATTTTCATTCTTCTAGGTTGAAGCATTCATTTCCAGTAACAGTTTGAATTTTTAGGTTTCACTCCGTTTTCTTCTACATAGATAGCTGTGTTTGGAATTCTAAATCAAACACGGTTTGTGCTAGCTCCTTGAAACTTGACCAAATGAAATAGTTCTAAGTTCTATCTCTATGGTTTGTTTCCTTTTGAAGTACCCCATGCAGAGACTGGCGAAACACACTTTCGTTTGAAAGGGGTTGCCAAGCTTCCAGAAAACTACTAGTTTGCTGAAATCTCAGCAAACATTTTTGCACCAAATCTGGATGATACTTGGTGGTAATGATCAGTTCACTAATCCCACTTGGCTGCCCAATTTTCATTCTTCTAGGTTGAAGCATTCGTTTCCAGTAACAGTTTGAATTTTTAGGTTTCACTCTGTTTTCTCCTACATAGATAGCTGTGTTTGGAATTCTAAATCAAACACGGTTTGGGTAGCTCCTTGAAACTTGACCAAATGAAGTAGTTCTAAGTTCTATCTCTATGGTTTGTTTCCTCTTGAAGTACCCCATGCAGAGACTGGCGAAAAACACTTTCGTTTGAAAGCGGTTGCCAAGCTTCCAAAAAACTACTAGTTTGCTGAAATCTCAGCAAACATTTTTTCACCAAATCTTGATGATACTTGGTGTTAATGATCAGTTCACTAATCCCACTTGGCTGCCCAATTTTCATTCTTCTAGGTTGAAGCATTCGTTTCCAGTAACAGTTTGAATTTTTAGTTTTCACTCTGTTTTCTCCTACATAGATAGCTGTTTGGAATTCTAAATCAAACACAGTTTGTGCTAGCTCCTTGAAACTTGACCAAATGAAGTAGTTCTAAGTTCTATCTCTATGGTTTGTTTCCTCTTGAAGTACCCCATGCAGAGACTGGCGAAAAACACTTTCGTTTGAAAGGATTTGCCAAGCTACCAAAAAACTACTAGTTTGCTGAAATCTCAGCAAACATTTTTTCACCAAATCTGGATGATACTTGGTGGTAATGATCAGTTCACTAATCCCACTTGGCTGCCCAATTTTCATTCTGCTAGGTTGAAGCATTCGTTTCCAGTAACAGTTTGAATTTTTAGGTTTCACTCTGTTTTCTCCTACTTAGATAGCTGTGTTTGGAATTCTAAATCAAACACGGTTTGTGCTAGCTCCTTGAAACGTGACCAAATGAAGTAGTTCTAAGTTCTATCTCTATGGTTTGTTTCCTCTTAAAGTACCCCATGCAGAGACTGGCGAAAAACACTTTAGATTGAAAGCGGTTGCCAAGCTTCCAAAAAACTACTTGTTTGCTGAAATCTCAGCAAACATTTTTTCACCAAATCTGGATGATACTTGGTGGTAATGATCAGTTCACTAATCCCACTTGGCTGCCCAATTTTCATTCTTCTAGGTTGAAGCATTCGTTTCCAGTAACAGTTTGAATTTTTAGGTTTCACTCTGTTTTCTCCTACATAGATAGCTGTGTTTGGAATTCTAAATCAAACACGGTTTGTGCTAGCTCCTTGAAACTTGACCAAATGAAGTAGTTATAAGTTCTATCTCTATGGTTTGTTTCCTCTTGAAGTACCCCATGCAGAGACTGGCGAAAAACACTTTCGTTTGAAAGGGGTAGCCAAGCTTCCAAAAAACTACTAGTTTGCTGAAATCTCAGCAAACATTTTTTCACCAAATCTGGATGCTACTTGGTGGTAATGATCAGTTCACTAATCCCACTTGGCTGCCCAATTTTCATTCTTCTAGGTTGAAGCATTCGTTTCCAGTAACAGTTTGAATTTTTAGTTTTCACTCTGTTTTCTCCTACATAGATAGCTGTTTGGAATTCTAAATCAAACACAGTTTGTGCTAGCTCCTTGAAACTTGACCAAATGAAGTAGTTCTAAGTTCTATCTCTATGGTTTGTTTCCTCTTGAAGTACCCAATGCAGAGACTGTCGAAAAACACTTTCGTTTGAAAGGATTTGCCAAGCTACCAAAAAACTACTAGTTTGCTGAAATCTCAGCAAACATTTTTTCACCAAATCTGGATGATACTTGGTGGTAATGATCAGTTCACTAATCCCACTTGGCTGCCCAATTTTCATTCTTCTAGGTTGAAGCTTTCGTTTCCAGTAACAGTTTGAATTTTTAGGTTTCACTCTGTTTTCTCCTACTTAGATAGCTGTGTTTGGAATTCTAAATCAAACACGGTTTGTGCTAGCTCCATGAAACTTGACCAAATGAAGTAGTTCTAAGTTCTATCTGTATGGTTTTTTCCTCTTGATGTACCCCATGCAGAGACTGTTGAAAAACACTTTCGTTTGAAACGGGTTGCCAAGCTTCCAAAAAACTACTAGTTTGCTGAAATCTCAGCAAACATTTTTTCACCAAATCTTGATGATACTTGGTGGTAATGATCAGTTCACTAATCCCACTTGGCTGCCCAATTTTTATTCTTCTAGGTTGAAGCATTCGTTTCCAGTAACAGTTTGAATTTTTAGGTTTCACTCTGTTTTCTGCTATATAGTTAGATGTGTTTGAAACTCTAAATCAAACGCGGTTTGTGCTAGCTCCATGAAACTTGACCAAATGAAGTAGTTCTAAGTTCTATCTCTATGGTTTGTTTCCTCTTGAAGTACCCCATGCAGAGACTGGTGAATCACACGTTCCTTTGAAAGGGGTTGCCAAGCTTCCAAAATCTTCTAGTTTGCTGAAATCTCAGCAAACATTTTTTACCAAATCTTGATGATACTTGGTGGTAATGATCAGTTCACTAATCACACTTGGCTGCCCAATTTTCATTCTTCTAGGTTGAAGCATTCGTTTTCAGTAACAGTTTGAATTTTTACGTTTCACTCTGTTTTCTCCTACATAGATAGCTCTGTTTGGAATTCTAAATCAAACACGGTTGGTGCTAGCTCCTTGAAACTTGACCAAATGAAGTAGTTCTAAGTTCTATCTCTATGGTTTGTTTCCTCTTGAAGTACCCCATGCAGAGACTGGCGAAAAACACTTTCGTTTGAAAGGGGTTGCCAAGCTTCCAAAAAACTACTAGTTTGCTGAAATCTCAGCTAACATTTTTTCACCAAATCTTGATCATACTTGGTGGTAATGATCAGTTCACTAATCCCAATTGGATGCCCAATTTTTATTCTTCTAGGTTGAAGCGTTCGTTTCCAGTAACAGTTTGAATTTTTAGGTTTCACTCTGTTTTCTGCTATATAGTTAGATGTGTTTGAAACTCTAAATCAAACACGGTTTGTGCTAGCTCCTTGAAACTTGACCAAATGAAGTAGTTCTAAGTTCTATCTCTATGATTTGTTTCCTCTTGAAGTACCCCATGCAGAGACTGGCGAAAAACACTTTCGTTTGAAAGGGGTTGCCAAGCTTCCAAAAAACTACTAGTTTGCTGAAATCTCAGCAAACATTTTTTCACCAAATCTGGATGATACTTGGTGGTAATGATCAGTTCACTAATCATACTTGGCTGCCCAATTTTTATTTTTCTAGATTGAATCATTCGTTTCCAGTAACAGTTTGAATTTTTAGGTTTCACTCTGTTTTCTCTTACATAGATAGCTGTGTTTGGAATTCTAAATCAAACACGGTTTGTGCTAGCTCCTTGAAACTTGACCAAATGAAGTAGTTCTAAGTTCTATCTCTAAGGTTTGTTTCCTCTTGAAGTACCCCATGCAGAGACTGGCGAAAAACACTTTCGTTTGAAAGCGGTTGCCAAGTTTCCAAAAAACTACTAGTTTGCTGAAATCTCAGCAAACATTTTTTCACCAAATCTGGATGATACTTGTTGGTAATGATCAGTTCACTAATCCCACTTGGCTGCCCAATTTTCATTCTTCTAGGTTGAAGCATTCGTTTCCAGTAACAGTTTGAATTTTTAGGTTTCACTCTGTTTTCTCCTACATAGATAGATGTGTTTGGAATTCTAAATCAAACACGGTTTGTGCTAGCTCTTTGAAACTTGACCAAATGAAGTAGTTCTAAGTTCTATCTCTATGGTTTGTTTCCTCTTGAAGTACCCCATGCAGAGACTGGCGAAAAACACTTTCGTTTGAAAGGGGTTGCCAAGCTTCCAAAAAACTACTAGTTTGCTGAAATCTCAGCAAACATTTTTTCACCAAATCTGGATGATTCTTGGTGTTAATGATCAGTTCACTAATCCCACTTGGCTGCCCAATTTTCATTCTTCAAGGGTGAAGCATTCGTTTCCAGTAACAGTTTAAATTTTTAGGTTTCACTCTGTTTTCTCCTACATAGATGGCTGTGTTTTAATTCTAAATCAAACACGGCTTGTGCTAGCTCCTTGAAACTTGACCAAATGACGTAGTTCTAAGTTCTCTCTCTGTGGTTTGTTTCCTCTTGAAGTACCCCATGCAGAGACTTGCGAAACACACTTTCGTTTGAAAGGGGTTGCCAAGCTTCCAGAAAACTACTAGTTTGCTGAAATCTCAGCAAACATTTTTTTACCAAATCTTGATGATACTTGGTGGTAATGATCAGTTCACTAATCCCACTTGGCTGCCCAATTTTCGTTCTTCTAGGTTGAAGCATTCGTTTCCAGTAACAGTTTGAATTTTTAGGATTCACTCTGTTTTCTACTATATAGTTAGATGTGTTTGACACTCTTAATCAGACACGGTTTGTGCTAGCTCCTTGAAACTTGACCAAATGAAGTAGTTCTAAGTTCTATCTCTATGGGTTGTTTCCTCTTGAACTACCCCATGCAGAGACTGGCGAAAAACACTTTGGTTGAAAGGGGTTGCCAAGCTTCCAAAAAACTACTCGTTTGCTGAAATCTCAGCTAACATTTTTTCACCAAAACTTGATCATACTTGGTGGTAATGATCAGTTCACTAATCCCACTTGGCTGCCCTATTTTCATTCTTCTAGGTTGAAGCGTTCGTTTCCAGTAACAGTTTGAATTTTTAGGTTTCACTCTGTTTTCTGCTATATAGTTAGATGTGTTTGAAACTCTAAATCAAACACGGTTTGTGCTAGCTCCTTGAAACTTGACCAAATGAAGTAGTTCTAAGTTCTATCTCTATGATTTGTTTCCTCTTGAAGTACCCCATGCAGAGACTGGCGAAAAACACTTTCGTTTGAAAGGGGTTGCCAAGCTTCCAAAAAACTACTAGTTTGCTGAAATCTCAGCAAACATTTTTTCACCAAATCTGGATGATACTTGGTGGTAATGATCAGTTCACTAATCATACTTGGCTGCCCAATTTTTATTTTTCTAGATTGAATCATTCGTTTCCAGTAACAGTTTGAATTTTTAGGTTTCACTCTGTTTTCTCTTACATAGATAGCTGTGTTTGGAATTCTAAATCAAACACGGTTTGTGCTAGCTCCTTGAAACTTGACCAAATGAAGTAGTTCTAAGTTCTATCTCTAAGGTTTGTTTCCTCTTGAAGTACCCCATGCAGAGACTGGCGAAAAACACTTTCGTTTGAAAGCGGTTGCCAAGTTTCCAAAAAACTACTAGTTTGCTGCAATCTCAGCAAACATTTTTTCACCAAATCTGGATGATACTTGTTGGTAATGATCAGTTCACTAATCCCACTTGGCTGCCCAATTTTCATTCTTCTAGGTTGAAGCATTCGTTTCCAGTAACAGTTTGAATTTTTAGGTTTCACTCTGTTTTCTCCTACATAGATAGATGTGTTTGGAATTCTAAATCAAACACGGTTTGTGCTAGCTCTTTGAAACTTGACCAAATGAAGTAGTTCTAAGTTCTATCTCTATGGTTTGTTTCCTCTTGAAGTACCCCATGCAGAGACTGGCGAAAAACACTTTCGTTTGAAAGGGGTTGCCAAGCTTCCAAAAAACTACTAGTTTGCTGAAATCTCAGCAAACATTTTTTCACCAAATCTGGATGATTCTTGGTGTTAATGATCAGTTCACTAATCCCACTTGGCTGCCCAATTTTCATTCTTCAAGGGTGAAGCATTCGTTTCCAGTAACAGTTTAAATTTTTAGGTTTCACTCTTTTTTCTCCTACATAGATGGCTGTGTTTTAATTCTAAATCAAACACGGCTTGTGCTAGCTCCTTGAAACTTGACCAAATGACGTAGTTCTAAGTTCTCTCTCTGTGGTTTGTTTCCTCTTGAAGTACCCCATGCAGAGACTTGCGAAACACACTTTCGTTTGAAAGGGGTTGCCAAGCTTCCAGAAAACTACTAGTTTGCTGAAATCTCAGCAAACATTTTTTTACCAAATCTTGATGATACTTGGTGGTAATGATCAGTTCACTAATCCCACTTGGCTGCCCAATTTCGTTCTTCTAGGTTGAAGCATTCGTTTCCAGTAACAGTTTGAATTTTTAGGATTCACTCTGTTTTCTACTATATAGTTAGATGTGTTTGACACTCTTAATCAGACACGGTTTGTGCTAGCTCCTTGAAACTTGACCAAATGAAGTAGTTCTAAGTTCTATCTCTATGGGTTGTTTCCTCTTGAACTACCCCATGCAGAGACTGGCGAAAAACACTTTGGTTGAAAGGGGTTGCCAAGCTTCCAAAAAACTACTCGTTTGCTGAAATCTCAGCTAACATTTTTTCAAAAAACTTGATCATACTTGGTGGTAATGATCAGTTCACTAATCCCACTTGGCTGCCCTATTTTCATTCTTCTAGGTTGAAGCGTTCGTTTCCAGTAACAGTTTGAATTTTTAGGTTTCACTCTGTTTTCTACTATATAGTTAGATGTGTTTGAAACTCTAAATCAGACACGGTTTGTGCTAGCTCCTTGAAACTTGACCAAATGAAGTAGTTCTAAGATCTATCTCTATGGTTTGTTTCCTCTTGAAGTACCCCATGCAGAGACTGGCGAAAAACACTTTCTTTTGAAAGGGGTTGCCAAGCTTCCAAAAAACTACTAGTTTGCTGAAATCTCAGCAAACATTTTTTGACCAAATCTTGATGATTCTTGGTGGTAATGATCAGTTCACTAATCCCACTTGGCTGCCCAATTTTCATTCTTCTAGGTTGAAGCATTCGTTTCCAGTAACAGTTTGAATTTTTAGGTTTCACTCTGTTTTCTGCTATATAGTTAGATGTGTTTGAAACTCTAAATCAAACACGGTTTGTGCTAGCTCCATGAAACTTGACCAAAAGAAGTAGTTCTACGTTCTATCTGTATGGTTTCTTTCCTCTTGAAGTACCCCATGCAGAGACTGGCGAAAAACACTTTCGTTTGAAAGGGGTTGCCAAGCTTCCAAAAAACTATTAGTTTGCTGAAATCTCAGCAAACATTTTTTCACCTAATCTTGATGATACTTGGTGTTAATGATCAATTCACTAATCCCACTTGGCTGCCCAATTTTCATTCTTCTAGGTTGAAGCATTCATTTCCAGTAACAGTTTGAATTTTTAGGTTTCACTCCGTTTTCTTCTACATAGATAGCTGTGTTTGGAATTCTAAATCAAACACGGTTTGTGCTAGCTCCTTGAAACTTGACCAAATGAAATAGTTCTAAGTTCTATCTCTATGGTTTGTTTCCTTTTGAAGTACCCCATGCAGAGACTGGCGAAACACACTTTCGTTTGAAAGGGGTTGCCAAGCTTCCAGAAAACTACTAGTTTGCTGAAATCTCAGCAAACATTTTTGCACCAAATCTGGATGATACTTGGTGGTAATGATCAGTTCACTAATCCCACTTGGCTGCCCAATTTTCATTCTTCTAGGTTGAAGCATTCGTTTCCAGTAACAGTTTGAATTTTTAGGTTTCACTCTGTTTTCTCCTACATAGAT
Organism: Callospermophilus lateralis; assembly: GCF_048772815.1. Taxonomy (NCBI): domain Eukaryota; kingdom Metazoa; phylum Chordata; class Mammalia; order Rodentia; family Sciuridae; genus Callospermophilus; species Callospermophilus lateralis. Next base: position 136,718 of record NW_027513730.1, read on the forward strand.
AGCTGTGTTTGGAATTCTAAATCAAACACGGTTTGGGTAGCTCCTTGAAACTTGACCAAATGAAGTAGTTCTAAGTTCTATCTCTATGGTTTGTTTCCTCTTGAAGTACCCCATGCAGAGACTGGCGAAAAACACTTTCGTTTGAAAGGGGTTGCCAAGCTTCCAAAAAACTACTAGTTTGCTGAAATCTCAGCAAACATTTTTTCACCAAATCTTGATGATACTTGGTGTTAATGATCAGTTCACTAATCCCACTTGGCTGCCCAATTTTCATTCTTCTAGGTTGAAGCATTCGTTTCCAGTAACAGTTTGAATTTTTAGTTTTCACTCTGTTTTCTCCTACATAGATAGCTGTTTGGAATTCTAAATCAAACACAGTTTGTGCTAGCTCCTTGAAACTTGACCAAATGAAGTAGTTCTAAGTTCTATCTCTATGGTTTGTTTCCTCTTGAAGTACCCAATGCAGAGACTGTCGAAAAACACTTTCGTTTGAAAGGATTTGCCAAGCTACCAAAAAACTACTAGTTTGCTGAAATCTCAGCAAACATTTTTTCACCAAATCTGGATGATACTTGGTGGTAATGATCAGTTCACTAATCCCACTTGGCTGCCCAATTTTCATTCTGCTAGGTTGAAGCATTCGTTTCCAGTAACAGTTTGAATTTTTAGGTTTCACTCTGTTTTCTCCTACTTAGATAGCTGTGTTTGGAATTCTAAATCAAACACGGTTTGTGCTAGCTCCATGAAACTTGACCAAATGAAGTAGTTCTAAGTTCTATCTGTATGGTTTTTTCCTCTTGATGTACCCCATGCAGAGACTGGTGAAAAACACTTTCGTTTGAAACGGGTTGCCAAGCTTCCAAAAAACTACTAGTTTGCTGAAATCTCAGCAAACATTTTTTCACCAAATCTTGATGATACTTGGTGGTAATGATCAGTTCACTAATCCCACTTGGCTGCCCAATTTTTATTCTTCTAGGTTGAAGCATTCGTTTCCAGTAACAGTTTGAATTTTTAGGTTTCACTCTGTTTTCTGCTATATAGTTAGATGTGTTTGAAACTCTAAATCAAACGCGGTTTGTGCTAGCTCCATGAAACTTGACCAAATGAAGTAGTTCTAAGTTCTATCTCTATGGTTTGTTTCCTCTTGAAGTACCCCATGCAGAGACTGGTGAATCACACTTTCCTTTGAAAGGGGTTGCCAAGCTTCCAAAATCTTCTAGTTTGCTGAAATCTCAGCAAACATTTTTTACCAAATCTTGATGATACTTGGTGGTAATGATCAGTTCACTAATCACACTTGGCTGCCCAATTTTCATTCTTCTAGGTTGAAGCATTCGTTTTCAGTAACAGTTTGAATTTTTACGTTTCACTCTGTTTTCTCCTACATAGATAGCTCTGTTTGGAATTCTAAATCAAACACGGTTGGTGCTAGCTCCTTGAAACTTGACCAAATGAAGTAGTTCTAAGTTCTATCTCTATGGTTTGTTTCCTCTTGAAGTACCCCATGCAGAGACTGGCGAAAAACACTTTCGTTTGAAAGGGGTTGCCAAGCTTCCAAAAAACTACTAGTTTGCTGAAATCTCAGCTAACATTTTTTCAATAAATCTTGATCATACTTGGTGGTAATGGTCAGTTCACTAATCCCAATTGGATGCCCAATTTTTATTCTTCTAGGTTGAAGCGTTCGTTTCCAGTAACAGTTTGAATTTTTAGGTTTCACTCTGTTTTCTGCTATATAGTTAGATGTGTTTGAAACTCTAAATCAAACACGGTTTGTGCTAGCTCCTTGAAACTTGACCAAATGAAGTAGTTCTAAGTTCTATCTCTATGATTTGTTTCCTCTTGAAGTACCCCATGCAGAGACTGGCGAAAAACACTTTCGTTTGAAAGGGGTTGCCAAGCTTCCAAAAAACTACTAGTTTGCTGAAATCTCAGCAAACATTTTTTCACCAAATCTGGATGATACTTGGTGGTAATGATCAGTTCACTAATCATACTTGGCTGCCCAATTTTTATTCTTCTAGGTTGAAGCATTCGTTTCCAGTAACAGTTTGAATTTTTAGGTTTCACTCTGTTTTCTCTTACATAGATAGCTGTGTTTGGAATTCTAAATCAAACACGGTTTGTGCTAGCTCCTTGAAACTTGACCAAATGAAGTAGTTCTAAGTTCTATCTCTAAGGTTTGTTTCCTCTTGAAGTACCCCATGCAGAGACTGGCGAAAAACACTTTCGTTTGAAAGCGGTTGCCAAGTTTCCAAAAAACTACTAGTTTGCTGAAATCTCAGCAAACATTTTTTCACCAAATCTGGATGATACTTGTTGGTAATGATCAGTTCACTAATCCCACTTGGCTGCCCAATTTTCATTCTTCTAGGTTGAAGCATTCGTTTCCAGTAACAGTTTGAATTTTTAGGTTTCACTCTGTTTTCTCCTACATAGATAGATGTGTTTGGAATTCTAAATCAAACACGGTTTGTGCTAGCTCTTTGAAACTTGACCAAATGAAGTAGTTCTAAGTTCTATCTCTATGGTTTGTTTCCTCTTGAAGTACCCCATGCAGAGACTGGCGAAAAACACTTTCGTTTGAAAGGGGTTGCCAAGCTTCCAAAAAACTACTAGTTTGCTGAAATCTCAGCAAACATTTTTTCACCAAATCTGGATGATACTTGTTGGTAATGATCAGTTCACTAATCCCACTTGGCTGCCCAATTTTCATTCTTCTAGGTTGAAGCATTCGTTTCCAGTAACAGTTTGGAATTTTTAGGTTTCACTCTGTTTTTCTCCTACATAGATAGATGTGTTTGGAATTCTAAATCAAACACGGTTTGTGCTAGCTCTTTGAAACTTGACCAAATGAAGTAGTTCTAAGTTCTATCTCTATGGTTTGTTTCCTCTTGAAGTACCCCATGCAGAGACTGGCGAAAAACACTTTCGTTTGAAAGAGGTTGCCAAGCTTCCAAAAAACTACTAGTTTGCTGAAATCTCAGCAAACATTTTTTCACCAAATCTGGATGATACTTGGTGTTAATGATCAGTTCACTAATCCCACTTGGCTGCCCAATTTTCATTCTTCAAGGGTGAAGCATTCGTTTCCAGTAACAGTTTAAATTTTTTAGGTTTCACTCTGTTTTCTCCTACATAGATGGCTGTGTTTTAATTCTAAATCAAACACGGCTTGTGCTAGCTCCTTGAAACTTGACCAAATGACGTAGTTCTAAGTTCTCTCTCTGTGGTTTGTTTCCTCTTGAAGTACCCCATGCAGAGACTTGCGAAACACACTTTCGTTTGAAAGGGGTTGCCAAGCTTCCAGAAAACTACTAGTTTGCTGAAATCTCAGCAAACATTTTTTTTACCAAATCTTGATGATACTTGGTGGTAATGATCAGTTCACTAATCCCACTTGGCTGCCCAATTTTCGTTCTTCTAGGTTGAAGCATTCGTTTCCAGTAACAGTTTGAATTTTTAGGATTCACTCTGTTTTCTACTATATAGTTAGATGTGTTTGACACTCTTAATCAGACACGGTTTGTGCTAGCTCCTTGAAACTTGACCAAATGAAGTAGTTCTAAGTTCTATCTCTATGGGTTGTTTCCTCTTGAACTACCCCATGCAGAGACTGGCGAAAAACACTTTGGTTGAAAGGGGTTGCCAAGCTTCCAAAAAACTACTCGTTTGCTGAAATCTCAGCTAACATTTTTTTCAAAAAAACTTGATCATACTTGGTGGTAATGATCAGTTCACTAATCCCACTTGGCTGCCCTATTTTCATTCTTCTAGGTTGAAGCGTTCGTTTCCAGTAACAGTTTGAATTTTTAGGTTTCACTCTGTTTTCTACTATATAGTTAGATGTGTTTGAAACTCTAAATCAGACACGGTTTGTGCTAGCTCCTTGAAAACTTGACCAAATGAAGTAGTTCTAAGATCTATCTCTATGGTTTGTTTCCTCTTGAAGTACCCCATGCAGAGACTGGCGAAAAACACTTTCTTTTGAAAGGGGTTGCCAAGCTTCCAAAAAACTACTAGTTTGCTGAAATCTCAGCAAACATTTTTTTGACCAAATCTTGATGATTCTTGGTGGTAATGATCAGTTCACTAATCCCACTTGGCTGCCCCAATTTTCATTCTTCTAGGTTGAAGCATTCGTTTCCAGTAACAGTTTGAATTTTTAGGTTTCACTCTGTTTTCTGCTATATAGTTAGATGTGTTTGAAACTCTAAAATCAAACACGGTTTGTGCTAGCTCCATGAAACTTGACCAAAAGAAGTAGTTCTACGTTCTATCTGTATGGTTTCTTTCCTCTTGAAGTACCCCATGCAGAGACTGGCGAAAAACACTTTCGTTTGAAAGGGGTTGCCAAGCTTCCAAAAACTATTAGTTTGCTGAAATCTCAGCAAACATTTTTTCACCTAATCTTGATGATACTTGGTGTTAATGATCAATTCACTAATCCCACTTGGCTGCCCAATTTTCATTCTTCTAGGTTGAAGCATTCATTTCCAGTAACAGTTTGAATTTTTAGGTTTCACTCCGTTTTCTTCTACATAGATAGCTGTGTTTGGAATTCTAAATCAAACACGGTTTGTGCTAGCTCTTGAAACTTGACCAAATGAAATAGTTCTAAGTTCTATCTCTATGGTTTGTTTCCTTTGAAGTACCCCATGCAGAGACTGGCGAAACACACTTTCGTTTGAAAGGGGTTGCCAAGCTTCCAGAAAAACTACTAGTTTGCTGAAATCTCAGCAAACATTTTTGCACCAAATCCTGGATGATACTTGGTGGTAATGATCAGTTCACTAATCCCACTTGGCTGCCCAATTTTCATTCTTCTAGGTTGAAGCATTCGTTTCCAGTAACAGTTTGAATTTTTAGGTTTTCACTCTGTTTTCTCCTACATAGATAGCCTGTGTTTGGAATTCTAAATCAAACACGGTTTGGGTAGCTCCTTGAAACTTGACCAAATGAAGTAGTTCTAAGTTCTATCTCTATGGTTTGTTTCCTCTTGAAGTACCCCATGCAGAGACTGGCGAAAAACACTTTCGTTTGAAAGGGGTTGCCAAGCTTCCAAAAACTACTAGTTTGCTGAAATCTCAGCAAACATTTTTTCACCAAATCTTGATGATACTTGGTGTTAATGATCAGTTCACTAATCCCACTTGGCTGCCCAATTTTCATTCTTCTAGGTTGAAGCATTCGTTTCCAGTAACAGTTTGAATTTTTAGTTTTCACTCTGTTTTCTCCTACATAGATAGCTGTTTGGAATTCTAAATCAAACACAGTTTGTGCTAGCTCCTTGAAAACTTGACCAAATGAAGTAGTTCTAAGTTCTATCTCTATGGTTTGTTTCCTCTTGAAGTACCCAATGCAGAGACTGTCGAAAAACACTTTCGTTTGAAAGGATTTGCCAAGCTACCAAAAAACTACTAGTTTGCTGAAATCTCAGCAAACATTTTTTCACCAAATCTGGATGATACTTGGTGGTAATGATCAGTTCACTAATCCCACTTGGCTGCCCAAATTTCATTCTGCTAGGTTGAAGCATTCGTTTCCAGTAACAGTTTGAATTTTTAGGTTTCACTCTGTTTTCTCTACTTAGATAGCTGTGTTTGGAATTCTAAAATCAAACACGGTTTGTGCTAGCTCCATGAAACTTGACCAAATGAAGTAGTTCTAAGTCTATCTGTATGGTTTTTCCTCTTGATGTACCCCATGCAGAGACTGGTGAAAAACACTTTCGTTTGAAACGGGTTGCCAAGCTTCCAAAAAACTACTAGTTTGCTGAAATCTCAGCAAACATTTTTTCACCAAATCTTGATGATACTTGGTGGTAATGATCAGTTCCACTAATCCCACTTGGCTGCCCAATTTTTATTCTTCTAGGTTGAAGCATTCGTTTCCAGTAACAGTTTGAATTTTTAGGTTTCACTCTGTTTTCTGCTATATAGTTAGATGTGTTTGAAACTCTAAATCAAACGCGGTTTGTGCTAGCTCCATGAAACTTGACCAAATGAAGTAGTTCTAAGTTCTATCTCTATGGTTTGTTTCTCTTGAAGTACCCCATGCAGAGACTGGTGAATCACACTTTCCTTTGAAAGGGTTGCCAAGCTTCCAAAATCTTCTAGTTTGCTGAAATCTCAGCAAACATTTTTTACCAAATCTTGATGATACTTGGTGGTAATGATCCAGTTCACTAATCACACTTGGCTGCCCAATTTCATTCTTCTAGGTTGAAGCATTCGTTTTCAGTAACAGTTTGAATTTTTACGTTTCACTCTGTTTTCTCCTACATAGATAGCTCTGTTAGGAATTTCTAAATCCAAACACGGTTGGTGCTAGCTCCTTGAAACTTGACCAAATGAAGTAGTTCTAAGTTCTATCTCTATGGTTTGTTTCCTCTTGAAGTACCCCATGCAGAGACTGGCGAAAAACACTTTCGTTTTGAAAGGGGTTGCCAAGCTTCCAAAAAACTACTAGTTTGCTGAAATCTCAGCTAACATTTTTTCAATAAATCTTGATCATACTTGGTGGTAATGGTTCAGTTCACTAATCCCAATTGGATGCCCAATTTTTATTCTTCTAGGTTGAAGCGTTCGTTTCCAGTAACAGTTTGAATTTTTTAGTTTCACTCTGTTTTCTGCTATATAGTTAGATGTGTTTGAAACTCTAAATCAAAACACGGTTTGTGCTAGCTCCTTGAAACTTGACCAAATGAAGTAGTTTCTAAGTTCTATCTCTATGATTTGTTTCCTCTTGAAGTACCCCATGCAGAGACTGGCGAAAACACTTTCGTTTGAAAGGGGTTGCCCAAGCTTCCAAAAAACTACTAGTTTGCTGAAATCTCAGCAAACATTTTTTCACCAAATCTGGATGATACTTGGTGGTAATGATCAGTTCACTAATCATACTTGGCTGCCCAATTTTTATTCTTCTAGGTTGAAGCATTCGTTTCCAGTAACAGTTTGAATTTTTAGGTTTCACTCTGTTTTCTCTTACATAGATAGCTGTGTTTGGAATTCTAAATCAAACACGGTTTGTGCTAGCTCCTTGAAACTTGACCAAATGAAAGTAGTTCTAAGTTCTATCTCTAAGGTTTGTTTCCTCTTGAAGTACCCCATGCAGAGACTGGCGAAAAACACTTTCGTTTGAAAGCGGTTGCCAAGTTTTCCAAAAAACTACTAGTTTGCTGAAATCTCAGCAAACATTTTTTCACAAAATCTGGATGATACTTGTTGGTAATGATCAGTTCACTAATCCCACTTGGCTGCCCAATTTTCATTCTTCTAGGTTGAAGCATTCGTTTCCAGTAACAGTTTGAATTTTTAGGTTTCACTCTGTTTTCTCCTACATAGATAGATGTGTTTGGAATTCTAAATCAAACACGGTTTGTGCTAGCTCTTTGAAACTTGACCAAATGAAGTAGTTCTAAGTTCTATCTCTATGGTTTGTTTCCTCTTGAAGTACCCCATGCAGAGACTGGCGAAAACACTTTCGTTTGAAAGGGGTTGCCAAGCTTCCAAAAAACTACTAGTTTGCTGAAATCTCAGCAAACATTTTTTCACCAAATCTGGATGATACTTGTTGGTAATGATCAGTTCACTAATCCCACTTGGCTGCCCAATTTTCATTCTTCTAGTTGAAGCATTCGTTTCAGTAACAGTTTGAATTTTTAGGTTTCACTCTGTTTTCTCCTACATAGATAGATGTGTTTTGGAATTCTAAATCAAACACGGTTTGTGCTAGCTCTTTGAAACTTGACCAAATGAAGTAGTTCTAAGTTCTATCTCTATGGTTTGTTTCCTCTTGAAGTACCCCATGCAGAGACTGGCGAAAAACACTTTCGTTTGAAAGAGGTTGCCAAGCTTCCAAAAAACTACTAGTTTGCTGAAATCTCAGCAAACATTTTTTTCACCAAATCTGGATGATACTTGGTGTTAATGATCAGTTCACTAATCCCACTTGGCTGCCCAATTTTCATTCTTCAAGGTGAAGCATTCGTTTCCAGTAACAGTTTTAAATTTTTAGGTTTCACTCTGTTTTCTCCTACATAGATGGCTGTGTTTGGAATTCTAAATCAAACACGGTTTGTGCTAGCTCTTTGAAACTTGACCAAATGAAGTAGTTCTAAGTTCTCTCTCTATGGTTTGTTTCCTCTTGAAGTACCCCATGCAGAGACTTGCGAAACACACTTTCCGTTTGAAAGGGGTTGCCAAGCTTCCAGAAAACTACTAGTTTGCTGAAATCTCAGCAAACATTTTTTTACCAAATCTTGATGATACTTGGTGGTAATGATCAGTTCACTAATCCCACTTGGCTGCCCAAATTTTTCGTTCTTCTAGGTTGAAGCATTCGTTTCCAGTAACAGTTTGAATTTTTAGGTTTCACTCTGTTTTCTCCTACGTAGATAGCTGTGTTTGGAATTCTAAATCAAACACGGTTTGTGCTAGCTCCTTGAAACTTGACCAAATGAAGTAGTTCTAAGTTCTATCTCTATGGGTTGTTTCCTCTTGAACTACCCCATGCAGAGACTGGCGAAAAACACTTTGTTTGAAAGGGTTGCCAAGCTTCCAAAAAACTACTCGTTTGCTGAAATCTCAGCTAACATTTTTTCACCAAAACTTGATCATACTTGGTGGTAATGATCAGTTCACTAATCCCACTTGGCTGCCCTATTTTCATTCTTCTAGGTTGAAGCGTTCGTTTCCAGTAACAGTTTGAATTTTTAGGTTTCACTCTGTTTTCTACTATATAGTTAGATGTGTTTGAAACTCTAAATCAGACACGGTTTGTGCCTAGCTCCTTGAAACTTGACCAAATGAAGTAGTTCTAAGATCTATCTCTATGGTTTGTTTCCTCTTGAAGTACCCCATGCAGAGACTGGCGAAAAACACTTTCTTTTGAAAGGGGTTGCCAAGCTTCCAAAAAACTACTAGTTTGCTGAAATCTCAGCAAACATTTTTTGACCAAATCTTGATGATTCTTGGTGGTAAATGATCAGTTCACTAATCCCACTTGGCTGCCCAATTTTCATTCTTCTAGGTTGAAGCATTCGTTTCCAGTAACAGTTTGAATTTTTAGGTTTCACTCTGTTTTCTGCTATATAGTTTAGATGTGTTTGAAACTCTAAATCAAACACGGTTTTGTGCTTAGCTCCATGAAACTTGACCAAAAGAAGTAGTTCTACGTTCTATCTGTATGGTTTCTTTCCTCTTGAAGTACCCCATGCAGAGACTGGCGAAAAACACTTTCGTTTGAAAGGGGTTGCCAAGCTTCCAAAAAACTATTAGTTTGCTGAAATCTCAGCAAACATTTTTTCACCTAATCTTGATGATACTTGGTGTTAATGATCAATTCACTAATCCCACTTGGCTGCCCAATTTTCATCTTCTAGGTTGAAAGCATTCATTTCCAGTAACAGTTTGAATTTTTAGGTTTCACTCCGTTTTCTTTCTACATAGATAGCTGTGTTTGGAATTCTAAATCAAACACGGTTTGTGCTAGCTCCTTGAAACTTGACCAAATGAAATAGTTCTAAGTTCTATTCTCTATGGTTTGTTTCCTTTTGAAGTACCCCATGCAGAGACTGGCGAAACACACTTTCGTTTTGAAAGGGGTTGCCAAGCTTCCAGAAAACTACTAGTTTGCTGAAATCTCAGCAAACATTTTTGCACCAAATCTGGGATGATACTTGGTGGTAATGATCAGTTCACTAATTCCACTTGGCTGCCCAATTTTTCAT